>NW_026136711.1:34334173-34597903 GCF_905237075.1 Dicentrarchus labrax
GTTTCACTTTTAGTTCTGAGTTTTCCTCGTCGCTCTCTCTTGTTTCCTCTTTCTTCTTCTTTGTGTGTTGAGAGAGCAGACAGAGAGTCTGACTGACAGCAGAGTCAGTGATGAAAAGGAAAAGTTAGTTGTTATATATAGTTTTTGTTATATCTGTGAATCTGTGTGTCTGTTAAAAAAGCAGTAAAAGTACAAATATTCAATCTGGAGGACAATGTGCTAGAACAGGTCAATAAACAAGAAAGTTAGTTGTTAAATCATAAATTGATGTATTAAAACAAACGTCCATATTTCTGTCTTTACTTAATGACTCTGCATGTAAACATACTGATTAATAATGTTTTTATCTTCCAGGTCCAGTGGTTGTCAAGGTGGAACAAGGCAGTTATGTTATTCTACCCTGTTCCCTCAGCACTCAGCAGAGCATTACGTATGAGCACTTTGAGTGGAAGAAAGATGGTCAGAAGCAGGTGTTCTTTTATGATGGAGGCAGGCATTCCAATAACGACCATAAAGGTCAAGATGAGCAGTTCAAATGTCGAGTCTCACATTTTGAAGATCAACTGAAGAACGGTAACGCCTCCATAAAGATCAATAATACGAAGATATCTGACAGTGGAAACTACACCTGTGATTTTCCAGATCTTCAACCAAGACAAACCTTCTACATTGAGCTTGTGGTTTTTGGTGAGTACTTTCATTAAACAGTTAAAGATGTTGTTCATTTACTCATGAGACTGGTTTGAGAGTCTCTGATGGACTTTTGTCAAGTAGTCAGAATCCCCATCTGGCAGAGCCTCGTCCCCACAGCGCTGCAGCCACATCTGGACTGATTACCTCTGTATCAAACATGATATTAGTGACGCATTGATCATTATGTCTCTGTACAATGAAATCTCAGCAGTCTGAAATCAGTGTGCACTCTCAGGTTTTTATTACCTCTCTGCTTTCCAAACCCTCTGATATAATTCTGTTTTGCCTTTTAGATCCTGACCCAGAGCGCAATATCTTAACCTCTTGGGGTTCATTTTATTGATGTGCATTTCTGATTCTCAGTATCTACCAGTTTTAAACTGTTTAATAGCACAAACATGAGGAACTGATACATGTTCATTTAATCACAGTAAAGCAAACACTCTGAGGTTTCATCAGGTGTGTTAATCTTACTGAAGGCTCTGAGAGAGTTAAATTGTTTAATGACGAAACAGAAACAAATAGAAGTTTTCTTGTTTTTGTTTTCATTTGACTTTTGTTTAAAATCCAGTAAATAAGACATAATACAGACTATCAGGCTGAAGTTCTCAGGATCTCTCCCTCAACTTGTCTATAATGTCTGTAGAAACTTTGATGTTGACAGACAGAAGTGGCTCTGAGATATTTTAGAAAGTGCAGTACAGATTATCTCCAGCAGGTGTCCACAGAGCTCTCTAAAACTTCTCCAAAGTTCCCAAATGATGACAATAAATCCCTTTAACCTCACTCTGACCCTGAATAAATGTCACTAAGAGTTTAATTGAACTATAAAAATCTGTTTTTAATATTTAAATAAAGATGTACATATTAATTATCACTGAATAATGTCTGTGTAAACAGATAAATAAAGTTTCTGTGTTCTGTGGGAGTCCCACTACCACAGGAAGTCCGACAACGTTAACTTCCATATATGGTCAGACAGGTAATTTCAGTGGCTACAAACTCAGCGTGTTTTCACGGTGCTGACTTACCATTGGATGAAAGTATCTGTCAATCAGACACAGGTGGAGCTCCTGTGAAGATGCTCTCCTGTGATTGGCTGATGGAGTTAAAGGTCTGTTAGTTTGCTCACTTTAGGTCGTAGAAAGATGCTGATTGGTTTGTTTTGTTGCTGGGCGTTTACTGATTTCAGAGAGACTGAACATCATTGGTCCAATCTTTAATTGATAACTTAATATTGACAGAAATGACGTAGTTTTAAAGTTTGATGAGCGGCGCTAAAATGAACCGAGAGACACAATCGACTTTTATTCTCCTTATTTTTACTTCCGCTTGAAGTGAAACGAGTTGGATTTAATCGGTGGACTTTAGTTCTTTAAAACGAGCTCCTGTTCGTCTCCAAATGTCTGTTTTTGGACCCATAAATACATTTGAACTGCAGCTAGACAGGATAGCTAGTAAGTTGCTAATGAGTTTACTGCCATAAAGTAATACAGTGCTGTTGTAATGTCGTAAATCTTATATTGAGCTTCTTAAATCCGTGTAAAAAACGAACATGTAAGCTTTCAAACGAGCTCCAATATGAGTACATTAACGTCCACAGTCAGCATTCAAATATGAAATAGATTGATTTATTATTGCTCCATAGAAATGTCGGGTCGCGTGCAACCTCCGCGCTGTAAAACATTAAGAAACAGATACCCTGGGGTCAAAGGTGAGTCCTGGCTCTGATGACGTCACTCTCTCCATCTCCATGCTGTGTTTTCAGTTTGGCTCCAGAGACCATTTACAACACTCATTCATTATTATTATTATTTATTTATTTATTTATTAGCTCTGTAGAGTCTGGACTTTAAGATTTACTCTGGACTTTATGTGACTTTGGATTTATTTTCTGTCTCTGAAACAAACTGTTGTTCACATTTACTAACAGAGAGGCAATTAATACAAAACCTCTCAATAGTGGAGTTGTACCATACATTTTTAATCAGCCTTATTTTTCCTGAGGATGTAATGTTTGAAAAACATTTAACATGGTTTAATATTTCTAATTCCAGGAAAAACATATTAGTAATAATTCAGTGTGTCAATATTTTATGGGTCTCTAGTTGTATAAAAACTTGAATTGTACAAAGTAAAACATTCTGACTCCACAGAGTGTGGCAGTAGTGTAAATGAGTTTGATACTTTGGATTTGACATTATGTGTTTCCAGCATCATTTATAATCAACAGAGACTCCAAAAGTTTCCTTCAAACTTTTGCTTCATTTATTCTCATTTTAGTCTCTATATTAATAACATAATCTGCATAATCAAATTATTACCTGTTTTACACATATTCACAACCCATTTATTTATTAATGTCATTTCTCTTGCAACTAAAAGGCCTGGAACCAAAAAGTATACTGTAATATGTTAATTATTAAAAACTCAGCCAAAGAAACCAAATTACAGAAATTTGCTTTTATAACTAAAATAAACAGGAAAAAGCAACATTAACATAACTGGCAGCTCAATCCTACAAACTTCAGAAGATAACAACTTGTGTTTCACATTTCATAACACATTTTAATATTCCTTTAGTGTAATATAAAATATTGTTTACATATCAGACAACAAATGCAATATCATTTCAAGATAATTTTTAACAAGTGTAGAATAAATATGTTTAAGTAGTCAAAGGTTGTCTTCTGTCATGATGTGAGTCAGAATAAAGTGTTGTTTTTGTAGAAATTGAAGAATGACCCCTGATGCTGGAAGGTGCAATTAAACCTCAAAAAAAGACTTATCATGTTCTTCAATATTATCTTATAGTTTTTATTATGTTCACAGGTGCAGCTCCAGAGCCGTATGTCAAAACACTTAAAACAGATGATGGGATGGTCCTGCAGTGTGCTGTTCGAGGTGCTTCTCCACAACCTAAAGTAGAGTGGAAGGACAGTGCTGGAAACATCCTTCCTGCTAAAGAACCACAGGTCACAGAAAGAGGAGGAAGCTACAACGTCATCCTACAAGCTCCTTTAACCAAGACCGACAACTTCACCTGTGTAGTCACACAGAAGGAAATCAACCATCAGATTTCTGCTGACATATATGCTCTTAATGGTGAGATTCTTCCAAGTTCTATTTTTATATTCAAATAATTTTTGTAAATGTTCTTCAGACTGAACGCAAAGAAAAATGTGATGAAGACGTCTACACAAGTTGAACATTTTTTAAACTGGCTGTTAAATTCACTCTTATTCTGAGACTCCACTTCATTAATATACAGAGATAAGAGGAAGAATGAGAGGGTCTGGAGGGAAATAACAGAAAGAACTCACACACACACCCACACACCCACACACACACACACACACACACACACACACACACACACACACACACAGAGCCGACCCACCACCAAGAAGCACATAATGATTTTAATGTGGACTTCACTGGACAGCAGTCAGTGGAGGAAGAACAACTCACATTATTAACTTCAGTAAAAGTAGTGAAACCACAGAGTAAAAATACTCTGTTACAAGTTTTTAGCAGCGTTTGGTTGGTAGCTGCTGCTAATTTCCCACCCTGTTATGTTCATGTTGTTGTTGTGTTTCAGAGAAACTGTGCTCATTGAGAAGTGCAGCATGAAACTTTTAGTACTGAAACATTTGAGCTCTGTCTCCTGAAGCAGAACTTCTGCTGCCTTTTGGAGGTTTGCAGGTTGCAAATCAACAGTCACATTACATTTTTACCAACAAGCTTTTTGATGACGAGAGGCTGATGAGATGAAATACTCGCTCTTCAGATGTGTCACTGAATGGATGTTCCAACACTAAAGCTATTTTTCAGTGACATAAAAACCCTCTTGTGATTCCCAGCTCTTGTCACTGCCACTTGTTCACTGGCGTGCACAGACTGAAGGTCAGCCCCAACTCTGAGCCTCCTTTCTCTATAGTTTGTGGCTACTTTCCAGTTGAGATGGCAGCGTGCACAAAACGAGGCCTGTAGTGCAGCTCCACAGGCTGCCTGTACTGCCTGTTTGAAATCTCTTGCACCGGCTGTTTGTGAGTTCACACCTGGACAACTTCAATGTACATATATGTGATTATTGAACAAAGATTAGTGCAGCACCAAACTACAATGAGTTCCAGCACACACACTGATTGTTACAGTTGAGCCTGTTGGTGTAAATATGAGCTCATACTAACTACTAGGTGTGACTGTGGTTGAACTGATTGAACCAAGTGATAAAACTAGTTTGCTACATGAACACAATATATGAGCTGCTGAGTGAGTAGAAGAGCTCATAGAAAATAATCTGACTCTGAGTGACAATGACAACATGAACCATCAAACATCATCACAGCTTTGAACTCACTCTGACTAAATATACATTACTTTACTACTTTAAGGACAGTTCCTTTATATTTGACACAATAATCAGATATTGCTGAAAGGAGAAGTTAGGCAGCAGATTTCTCTCTGAATGAATCCACATTGTTTTTGTCAAGTCTGTTTTATTGAGGAAGGATTCCAAAATGTAGGACATGAGAGTGCAGTGTACATTTTCATTGAAGAGAAGCAAAGCTAATATAACAGATAGTATCAACATCACTTAACTGAACAACATATACTCTGAACTCACCCTCCCTCCCCTCCCCTCCCTTCTGCTCAGGAAGTACTGTACAACAATAAAGGTTGCAGTGGAAAGATAGTAAAAGAACAAGCGATTGAAATTGTATTGGCCAGTAAAGTACACAGGGAGTGTACATTATTGGTTGTTTCTCAGGTAGCAGACAAAGGGCAGCCAGATGTGATCAAACTGTGACTGTCTGTTCTTCAGAGAGAACCTTATTTTGTCAAGGTGAAGGGTGTTGGTCATTTCATTGAGCCACAGCTTCTGAATGAATCCATATTAAACATTCCTGAATACATCTAGACAGACAGAAACAGAGCAACACCTACTAAAGCTTTACAGAGGATTTGAGTCTGAGATGAGTATCAGCAAAATGTACGTAAAAAAAGCAAAAGTATAATAAAAAAGTATTATATTTTATATGTTGATCATGTGTTTGTATGTTAGATCAAATTAAATAACTACATCAGTCTGATAAATGTAAAGAGTTCAATATTTCCCTCTGAAATGTAGTGAAGTAGAAGTATAAAGTAGTATAAAGTGAAAATACTCAAGTAAAGTACAAGTAGCTCAAACTTGTAGTGAAGCCCAGTCCTTGAGTCCTCGTCCCCGTCTGTCTCTAAATGTTTGTTAATCTGAGTTATAGTCAGTGAGTCAAACCTGTCGCCAAAACCTGAATTTGAGATCTGAGCAGCACGACAATGTTGAGCAGAAATTTCTCACTGATCCAATTTCTGAAACGAGGTGTGTTTGATTTTAAAAAGCCTGTGTTTCATATTTCAGAAGAGTTTTTATATTAGTTGAGTGCAATAAAAAGTACTGTATGAATCTCAGGGAAAGGTTTGGACAGGCCTCATGTTTGTCTCATTATTGTTGGAACAGTTCACCTCTCGTCTCATTCGGGGCTGATTTGGTCAATGTGAAATATTTGATCAGAATTGAATTAGTATGGATTGTAGAGTGATTGATCCATTCAAATGATAAAAGATAACAAAGCTGTAGTTTTAAAGATCAAATAATGAGAATGCTCTCCTTCCTTTGGAGACAATGTGCTGCGTTCACACTGCAGGTAAAAGTGGCCCAATCAGATAGTTTTGCTCATATGTGACTCAATCACATGAATGTGATCTTTTAAACTCTGATTTGGGACAGCTACGTTCACACTGCAAGCCTTAGTGCTCAATTCTGATTCATTGCTCACATCACATTCTTTGTTTTGTTTGGCTGTTCACATTATGTTTAAGATGTGGCCCATATCAGATTCCAGTGTGGACAGGTCCCGGTCCTGAAGTAAACCGCGTGACCAACGTGGATCTAGAGTGACGTAAAAGTCACATGAATTTGAATATGACTGTTGAATGAAAGTGGCCCAAATCAGAATGTAAAAGATCAGATTCAGTGTGATTGGTGCTGTTCACACTGTTCTAAAACAATCAGATCTGAGTTCCATTAATGATCCAATCAATCAGATTTGGGCCACTTGTGTCTGCAGTGTGAACCAGGGTTGGAGTTCTGTGGGAGCCAGTGGGAGTGGAGCTCCCATAAGAAGGGGTCTGAGCTCCCATGAAAGCAGTAAAACCCTCCGTCTGTGGGGGGGGTCACTAATACATTACCAACAAGCATTATTTGAATGCATTTTTCACTGTAATGAGGATTCTATCTCTCTGTACTGACTGCTTGCTTTCTATTGGATTTACCACTGGCACAACCCGATGCATCCTCCCACTAGTGGAGTGCTACATAGGATAGGGTACTGTGCACCCGCGCTCAGCACTGTGTAAATATTAACACCTACTTTCATATGATACCAAAAAGGGTGGAAATGTGTTCTCCCTTTGAGTGACGGCTCTCTGTTGGCACATTTCAGTCTGTTCATACTTTGTTGCAACATCGTAGGAAAGTTTCAGGTTGTTGGAATCTACTTGATACAATTGTTGTAATTAGTGTGTGTGTGTGTGTGTGTGTGTGTGTGTGTGTGTGTGTGTGTGTGTGTGTGTGTGTGTGTGTGTTTGTGGTCCAGATCAGATTCAGCTCTGATGTTTTGCAGTGTGACCTCAGTGTGAACAGTCGTATCAGAAGTCATGTGACTTTAACGTCACTCTAGATCCACATTCATCATGCTGCTCACTTCAGGACCGGGACCTGTTCACACTGGAATCTGATATTCAAACAATAACGTGAGCAGCCAAACAAAAAGAATCCGATGTGAGCAATAAATCCGAATTGAGCTCTAAGTGTTGCAGTGTGAACGTACTCCAGTGAAATCTTTCATCAGCTGCTGTTGGCTACAAAAGAACAATTGAAACCAATTGAATGATGAGTTTTCTGTTCTGGCAGCATGAGACTGTTGATCAAATACACTCAGTGGCCCATTTATTAGCTCCACCTGTACAATCTATTAAGTAGATTAGATTCAACTTTCACATCACATTGTCATTGCACAGAGTGATTTAAGTCAGAAATACTGTGTTTCACAAATTTTTGGTAGGAAGTTAGAAATGTTGACGTATTATTTTCTTCACTATTAACTTATAGTTTATGTTCACAGGTGCAGCTCCAGAGCCTTCTGTCAAAGTAGTTAAAACAAAGGACGGGGAGCTGCTGCAGTGTGTTGTTCGAGGTGTTTCTCCACAACCTAAAGTAGAGTGGAAGGACAGTGCTGGAAACATCCTTCCTGCTAAAGAACCACAGGTCACAGAAAGAGGAGGAAGCTACGACGTCATCCTACAAGCTCCTTTGACCAAGACCGACCACTTCACCTGTGTAGTTACACAGGAGGACATCAACCATCAGATTTCTGCTGACACATATGCTCGTAATGGTGAGACAGACAGATAGATAGATAGATAGACTTTGCTTTGAGTGTCAGTTTTTACTGCACAATGGAAACTTGTCATTAGTAGCATTGTGTTGCAGTGAGGGTCCCAGATGACAAACATGTTGGTAGAAATGTAGCTTCATTGACTGCAGCAACCAATCACAGCTGATGTATGATTGAAGGCTTTATCATTGAATCTATGACATTAATGACATTAACTCTCTGTCATCTGTTTCAGACTCCACTGGATTGGTTGTTGGTGTGTTCGTTCCCATTATTCTTTTGGTTGTTGGTTTTGTTCTAGTTCAAACTGAGTTGTAAGAGAGGTAAGTTTAAATAATGTCTTTTCATCAACATAGTCATAATGAGTAGATAACACAACACATTCTTGATATATATCTCATGTTTAGAGTCTTAACAGTTGTTCATTCTGTTGATATTTACTGTCTATTTACCAATATTATCAGACTGCTTGTAGTTGTTAAAGGTCCTAACTGAGCTACACATGGCCATTAAAAGCCTTCACTGAACTAAAGCTGCTCTTACTGGAAATGAATGGGAATGTTTTGCAGCTAAAGTGAAATATAATGTGACTTTGTGTTTTATTGACATATTTGTGTTATTGACATTATTTGGGACAACCCTGTATTGTTTGTTTATTTGTTAAGGTGAGTCAGAGTGTGTCAGGTACAGTTCCACACTGAACTCCACACTCAGTGTCCAGTTTATTAGGTCCACCTAGCTAAAGCTAATGCAGGCTAATACAACAGTCCTGCATAATAAAGTGTTGCTGACTGATGTTTGAATTGTCTCAAAGTTCATGTATGTTTCTGTTGTTTGCTGATGATGCATTTGGAAGCTATCATGTAATCTCAGGCAGTGCTTCATCATTTCTATACAAACGTTTGAATAAAAGCTGAAAAATGTCAAACTGTGTGTTGGGACTGTTTTTGATGTTTCTGTGTGTTCAGACTGTTTGAGGTAGAATCTAATCAGAGAGGGCTGCTGCATATAGGGACAGCAACTATCAGACAGCACCACAATGAGGGGAGAGACAGGCAGCACATTGCACACAAAAGGACCTTTATTTTGACAGGAACTTCCTCTTTAAAGATCCAGTGTGTAGGATTTAGTGACATCTAGTGGTGAGATTGCAGACTGCAACCAAAGCACCTCACACTCCCCTTCCAAACGTGTAGAGAAAGTGCTGCTAACTGAATGTACTTCAGAGCTTTGTCATTGTGTGTGCTCTGTACATACAGCAGCAGTTCCATCCATCCTGGAAGAGAGATCCCTCTGTCGCTCTTTCTAAGCTTTCTCCCTCATTTTAAATTCAACTTTAAATCAGTGACAGTGATTCTTTCTAAGGATAGAGGGGTGCTGCGTGTTGCACAGATACAAAGATATTAGCAATGAAGCTGACTAAAGTTTGTGTAGTTCATGAACATTAAAGAGCACAGCTGCAGCAGACGGACACAGCTTGGTGGAATTGAACCTGTGACCTTCCAGTAAGCTTCTCCAGCCACCAACCTGCCAACTTCCCTGAGTCATGAATCCACGACACAGCAGTTTATTAATCAGGACAGTGTGTTTGTGAACAACAAAGCTTTGTGATTTTGTCTTTATATAATAATATATTAATAATGTATCATTTGTGCAGTGATGCTATGATCAGACACTGGATCAATAAAAATGGCTGTAGTCTCTGTGACGTCACCCAGAGGTTTCTGAAGAGCCGTTGTGAAGCTCAGTGGTCGGCTCTAACCGTCACCATCTTGGCAGCCCTGACTCTGCTGAATGTAGCCTGGTCACTGAACGCCACCTGTAACGGCCTTTAATTATGTGTAACTTTAAGTCTTTATATAATTTAAAGGAGTGAGCTGTATAAACATTCACTCCTCGTCAGTGGCGGCTGGTGAAAAATATTCTCGGTGGGGCTGTGCCACACTTTTTTGTTTCTGTAACCATCGCATTACAATTTAACACAAACTGCAGAACACCAGTGCTCAGTGAAATAGTCAGTAGGGCTGGGTATCATTTAAAAATGTATCAGTACCGATACCAGTACCGATACCAGTACCGATACCAGTACCCTTAACACGATACCGATACCAATTGAGTACTTCATTCCATACTTTTTTTCAACTTTGTAAAGTCACCACTCCTCCCCATTCAAAAGATTTTTACACAAATACATTTTGAAAGTGCTCAAATATTTATTTAATAACTGTACAAACATGTGTGTATATATATATATATATTACATATTACCTGAAGTTATCGGTTGCTCTGTGTTAGGGTGGCCATTTCCTTCCCATCAGAAAGGAGGACACTTTACATACACAGGGACACACAGCAGATATTTGTTTGGTATGATCTGGTTTTAAATTTTAATGTTTTTCCAGCAGATTCCATAAAGGTGCATACACATACCACATAGCTAATAATAAATATACAAGATACAGCTCATGACAACGTGCCCTTCCAATTCAGATTACATAGGTCTAATAAACATCATACAGAAACTGTTCTTAATGGTTTATCTGGATAAATAAAGGGTAAACAAATACAGCACCTTCTGTTTCAGATGTATAGACTTTACCTATCTACATCTGAGTGTGAGCATTTTCAGAATTTCAGTCCAACAACCGACATTAACTCACATTATGTTCTCTGTAGCTGAGAGTTTGATTGACAGCCTGGTGGTAACCTAGCAACTGCGAGTGAGCGCACATGGCTCATTTGAATATTTAAATGAGCCATGTGTTGATAGGTCACGGTTGATCTCGGATGCTGACCAGCCAACTCCAGCACAGACTGAGCTGCAAGCTTTACCGCCATCCAAAGCGAAACCATAGAAACAGTCATTGTTCTCTTGATCTGGGTACAAAAAGAACCGATTGCAGGTATCGACAGGCGCAGTTTGGATCCTGTGTTGTTTCGGTCGATATCTTACCTGTAGATTATATTTTGGATGCTGGCGTACACAGTCTGACTTTAGTTTCCGGTAAGAAAAACTGCAGCTACTCCAGAGAATTACGTTTTCCTTCTTTATTAATTCCTCACACGAACAACGTACAGGATGTGTCTTGTTGTTGTTTCCTGAATTATACAAATAAATAAACAGCAAATATATTATTATGTTAACGAAATAAAGCAATATGACTGTGAACTAAACAGATACACAGTACAACGCAGTAAAATAACCTGAGGTCGGAATGACACTCAGACCGCATCATCACATGAATTCCCTTATATATATATATATATATATATATATATATATATAAGGGAATTCAAACATATTAACCGGACTCTGGTAATATATCTAATGTACAAAAACAATGTGTGTGTCTGTACTTTTACAACATTGCGGCTAACAATAAACAATAAACTAACAATAAACAATAAACTAACAATAAACAATAAACTAACAATAAACAATAAACTAACAATAAACAATAAACTAACAATAAACAGTGAATATAAACTGACTCTGCACTCACGCACAGCGGACACAAGTTCTTTGGCTCTGCTCAACGCTGTCGTAACAGAGAAGGAGGTGTGCAGCACTCGACAGGTCGGGACGGTTCTGACGTTCCTTCGGGACAACTCGGGTCCTTCCGGTTGCGATCGGCTCTTCCTGTACACAGCAGAGCAGGGAAGTTTGCCCATTACCATTATTACACAAAAACATAAACATCATATTGCACAAGCCTTTCATTTGCATTGTAAACTGAACTGAACTGACTGTTTCCAGTCCAACAGCTGGTTCTGTATGTCTTTGACTGCCCTCAGCTGGGAGCTGTGTTCAGGTGCTCCTCCAGCACACTGTCAATGGAGGCAACTAAATCCACCAAGCCCGGGAAACTGCGGGGTTGTCCGAGGAGTCCGAGTCAGTCTCGTCATGCCCACGCAAGGCCAACTCAAAAGTCCCACAAAACTTCACACAGTCGCTAATTCTGGATAAACTGTGTCTGTTTTTATCCACCTCCTCATGATGTTTCCTCATCAATCCTGTGGTCGTCATCCAGCTGCGTACTGATGTTCACCCTTCCTAATATGGCTAGCTTTACAGAGTTATCCATGTGTGCCCTGGTGTTCTTGTGTTTCTTTACCTTCTCTGACAGGTGCTTCCTATCCCTCACTCCGGTAACTGTCCATGCTGGATCTGTCCCCGTCCTTTTAAAAAGCATGAGTGCACCCAGCTAGCCAAGCCTTCCCGGTGTACCGGCTACGGGAGAAGCCGCCGCCATATACTGCTTCCCTTTCTCTCTAGCCTGCTGTCTGATTGAGAGCTCAGGTTGATCTGGGCCCAGCTCTTTCACCCCAACTTTCTCCAACAAAGTTCTCCTCTCAAACGGATCTTGGAGGAGAGATTTCACCGAGTTAGGGTGGGGTCTTGGAGGAGTATCGTTCGCGCCCTAGAGCCCGGTCCTTATTTTATCAGAGGCGAACTTGGGGCGATAAAATAATCTCCCTTCTTGGTTTCGATTTAAGGACGCTGATTGGCTGAATTTTCTGTCATGCATTCATATCTTAAATTAGCAATTGGCTTAACTGCTACATAGACCCGCTTTCTCTATCGGCCAGAGCTGATGAGGCTTCAGACAGGCAGAGGATATTTTACACATATTACTGGCTGCATTCCATATTTCAAACACACAAATATTGACATACTGATATTTTTATCATTATCATTATTATTGTTATTTTTTATTTATTTTTATTCTCAAGGGGGCGGCGCCCTCTATTGGCCAGCCGCCACTGCTCCTCATACAGTTGTCAGAAACAGAGAATGTACCTATAGAGACCAGTTTGAACCAGGCTGTAAACGTGTATTTCATTTTAATATGGGGCCTTATGGAGACTGACTCACTGTTGGAGCCAGCCTCTGGTGGTCGTTCAAGGAACTGCAGTTTTTCCTCTTTGGTGTTATTTCTCAGCCATGGAAAATGCCAGTTGGCTACGATGTGTTTGTTGTATTTAAGTCTTTATTGTGTCAGCAGAGGGTGTTTTCTCACAGTGACAGTCTGTGAGGGGATAAAATGTTCCACACCAGCTGTTTCTTTGATTGGAAAATCTACAGAGCCAATCAGAAACTTCTAAGAACGAGACGTCATCTTCCTGTGCCACAGGTAACAATGATGAGTTCAAGGCACCTGAGCAAGAAAACGTTTATATATATATATTTGTATGCATTATGCCTTTATTACAACAACTATTATTAATGTTTTATTCATTGTTAATGCTGGAGCGTTCACTGTTAATGCAAACCAAACATTTCCTGTTGCTGTTCCTTCACATTAAAAGTATTCCATTTCCAAAACACCTTTTAGCTTTTATTATGAAGGAGCCACAGGAAATGCCACTTGCTGTTATGTGTGTGTGTGTGTGTGTGTGTGTGTTATTTCTGAGCTTCTGCACCTGAAGTAAGTCCTTTCTCAGGTGAGAGCCACAAAGTGAAGAGCTCCTGTGCAGCAGGTGTGGAGACTGCAGACGGCCGCCTCACACACTTTGTTGCTGTGTGTTTTAGTTTTAGTGTCTTTATTTCCACTGTTATTTGTATAATTGACTTTATATACTGGAGGGTTTTTGTTTCTAGTGCTGCAGCTGCTGGTGGCCTCCAGTCACAGTGTGGTTGGAGTTCTGGGAGTTCACTCACTTCTGATGGCGGCACGTTTTCATTAGTGTGCTGTTTTATTTGAATTGGTAGAATTTCAGAGGTGGGTGGTTGGCTTCCCAGCTGTGGACTGACTGTCTCTGCCCCTGTGTGTCAGTTCTCTGTTACATTACGGACAGATGGACGGACGGATGGATGGATGGATGGATGGATGGACGGATGGATGGATGGTTATTCAGGCACAGAAACAGTGAATATATATAATTATATATATAAAAACATATGATAAAGGTTATTGATAGTTGAACACCTAACTGACTGGATAACTTTGGCTGCTGATGTTTCTGATGGGGCGAGCCAGGGTCTCCCTTTCAGAAGACAAATCAAACTTTCTCTGCTGATTAAGGAACTTTATGAGGTTTTCAGAGAAGGGAATCAACTTCCTCATTTGCTTTTGTTGTGGAGAAACTGCACTGAAAGTTGAGCTACAGGTCAACAGAAGTTCTGACATTTGTGCTTTAACATTGGATTTGTGATATGAGATAATAGTTTGTATCTTAGATAATTGCACATTTTATTTTCTGGCTTTATACTCTTTGTTTATTTTAAATTGTGTTGTCTGAAAGCTCAATAAACTAACAGTAAAGGTGGAAATGTGCAGTGAACATATGGATGAATAGATTCATGTGAAGATAAAGTTCTGCTCAGGTGGAGGATTCTGACAGATTGGAGCAGTTTGTTCTGCAGAATTAATAAATCAAAGGTATAGATTATGCTTTTATTCTGAAGGATTTCTTCCTGTCGTTGCAGTTTGCAGAAACTGTGAAACCGAAAGTGTTTGAGATCGGTCTGTACGCAGTGAGGAGTGTCTGAGGTTCCGTTCTAAAGAGAGCTGATCAGTGAGCTGATGTTTCATCCTCAGAGGAAGACTATGGATCTTCTTCCTCTCGTGTGTCTCTGTCTGCTGACCTGGTCTGCAGGAACGGCTGCTGATCACAGTAAGAAAACTCATCACTCTTCTTTTATTTCTGAAGCTGTCTGAAACCAAAGCAAACAGCTGTAACGTGATGTAAAATGCATCCTGATAATCGATATTATTGATTGACTTGATTACATCATCATTGTGATCAATTACAGCCGTATGATGGATCTATTCAGTATGTTAGGAGCTGCTATAGAACTCAGATCATTACCGCCTGTGTGTGTGTGTGTGTGTGTGCGTGTGCGTGTACGTGTGTGTGTGTGTGTGTGTGTGTGTGCGTGTGTGTGAGTGTGTGTGCGCGCGCATGTGTGTGTGTGTGTGTGTGTGTGTGTGTGTGTGTGTGTGTGAGTGAGTGTGTGTGTGTGTGTGTTTGGGCGTCTCCTCTTCCTCTTCTAAAACTAACGGTTCTCTGCACCGAGTGTCAAACTTCAGACTCTGATATTTTACAATATTATATCTGAGTCAGTGAGAAAGTAAAAGGTTTATTAAAAGGTTTTTTTTTGTCATTTTAAAATTGAGCTAATAAATATTTTTGAGCTGGAAGAATATTTTAACAACATAAGTTTATAAACAGTTTTATTTTTTTATTTATTTATTTTACAGTTTTTCTAACTTCTCTGCCCACAAAGTGTAAGGCAGTGCAACCAAATATATATCTATATTTATATTTCCTACTGTTGATTTTAAGTTTTTCTTGTTTCTTTTTCGTTCCTCACTGCGGTAACTTGAGCCGCAGAGAGAGAAACTGTGGTAAAGTGAGCCGCAGTCAGAATGTGGTTGCACCTACAGTAGGGTTATTACGGTAGGAAGGTCCTGAAAGATACATATAGCTGTTGTTCTTTTATGAAAATGACTAAATACTGAAATAATAATAATTACAATAATAGACACAATATATAAAATAAATATAAAATGTTCAACATTCACTTTTTTCAGTTATTTTATTAACATAAATAATGTTATGACTAAAAGTATTAGTCATTTTCATAAAAGAACAACGGCTATATGTATCTTTCAGGACCTTCCTACCATAATAACCCTACTGTAGGTGCAACCACATTTTGACTGTGGCTCACTTTACCACAGTGAGGTTTGAGCACATGTGTTACCTTTTGGCTTTGCTAGCAAGTTCATACATATACATTTTAAATAAAATAAAGAGTTGAATGATAAAATAAGATGTTTCTAGTTTTCCATTGAGGGCAGAGTTCACAGGATTAACTGAGGACAATGTGCTAGACAGGGTCAACAAACTACAGTTAGTAGTTCTATGATAAATTGAATATGAAAACAACCAACTTCCATATTTCTGTCTTCACTTAATGACTCTGCATGTAATCATACTGATTAATAATGTTTTTATCTTTCAGAGCCAGTGGTCGTCACAGAAGACAGTGATGTTATTCTACCCTGTTCCCTCAGCACTCAGAAGAGCATTACGTTTGAGCACTTTGAGTGGAAGAAAGATCAGAAGCAGGTGTTCTATTATGATGGAGGCACTCATTCCAATAACAACCCTACAGGTCAAGATGAGCAGTTCAAAGGTCGAGTCTCACATTTTAAAGATCAACTGAAGAACGGCAGCGCCTCCATAATGATCAATAATACGCAGCTGAATGACAGTGGAAACTACACCTGTGATTTTCCACTTATTGAACCAAGACAAACCTTCTACATAAAGCTTGTTGTTGGTGAGTACTTTCATTAAACAGTTAAAGATGTTGTTCATTTACTCATGAGACTGGTTTGAGAGTCTCTGATGGACTTTTGTCAACTAGTCAGAATACAGATAACCTCTGTATCAAACACTCTGACATAATTCTGTTATCTATATCTATATATATATATCTATATATATATATATATAGATATATATATATATATAGATATAGATATAGATATATATCTAGATATATATATCTATATCTATATAGATATCTATATATATCTATATCTATATAGATATATAGATATAGATATAGATATATATCTAGATATATATATCTATATCTATATAGATATCTATATATATCTATATATATATAGATATATAGATATAGATATATATATAGATATAGATATATATATCTAGATATATATATCTATATCTATCTAGATATATCTATATATCTATATATATCTATATATATATATATAGATAGATATATCTAGATAGATAGATATATCTAGATATATATATATATAGATATAGATATATATCTATATCTATATATATATAGAGGGGAGGACAGGGTGATGTTATAATGTGGACCTCCATGTTCTCCAGAAGGGTTCCACTAATCTGTCCTGTAACCAGCTGCTTTATCTGATACCAAAGAAAGGTTTCTGTCTGCAGGGTTTGAACTTTAATCAGGATTAAAACCTTGTTGCATCAGTTGTAGACAATAGTATCAGCTGCATCATACATCTGTACAAAAGGGATTTTCTTGAATGTGACTAAAGATAATGAAGTGAAGTTAGCCTTCCTGCTGTACATGTTATCCTCTGTTGTGCATTTAATAATAATAATACTTATCATCCAATAGCATTACATATATTCCAAACATCCAGTGCTTCCAACAGAGTGAAACAAAATTATAAAATTATTAAACTGCACATTGTCAGAAAAGTTAAAAAACGTTTACTCCCAAAAACAAGACAACAATGATGAATAAGTTTTATAACAGAGAGCAGACAATGACCCACAGGACCAATTCCATGTTTAACAAAGCCTTAGAGACTAGAGGAGGTTTTACATCATCCACAAAGAGAGAGAGCTGCTAGTGGATGGTGTTTGCTCAGATGTCAAAACATGACTGATGCTGTCAGATTAAATTGGGATTACGTTGACTATAAGAAACTCGTAGAGTTAGACCGTGATCTCGTAGTTGTACATTTCATTAAAGGCTAATCTCTTCAACAGTTACACATAAAAGAATGAAAGCTGTCATTGGTCCAGTGCCAGTTCAAAATAAAAGTAAAATATCTTAAAACCAGTTATAAAACTGTCAGAGTGGCATTAAATACAGACTGATGATACTGTTATTGAAGCTGATCTCAATAACTGAGAGTCTCAGAATCTGATATATAACATAAACATTTTATGGAAAACACAAAATACAAAAACTCCTTTGAGTTGTTCACCCAGATAAAACCTGTAAAAGGAAACTTTGTTGTGCAGCCTGAACAGATCCAGATTTTCATTCATGTCATTTTGTTTTCTTTCCTGCAGACGATAGGAACAGTGGAACAAATGGACGGGCAGAGGAGAATATACACTTGTCCAGTACTGAACCTCAATCTGCTTCCTAAGATCAGGATGACACATCAGTGTGAGAGTGAACGAGAGGCAAACTGTAAATTAGTATTATTATATTATACACACATTCCATTACCTTCAATGATCCTAACGGGGACAGTGCACCTGAATAAAGGTTACTGCAAACATGTTCGATCCCCGGTTCCTCCCGTCCACACGCTGAAGTGTCCTTGAGCAACACGCTGAACCCCAAATTGTTCCTGATGGTGAGAGCAGCACCTTGCCACTGAAGAGTGTGTGACTGCAGTGACCAACGTTCCTCAGAGATCCAACAGTTTCATCTGACCTCAGGTTCAAAATTGGTTACAGTAATGTGTGTGAGTAGAAATTGTCTGATCAATGATAAGAGCTGTCCTACCCAGCTGATTCAGAGCGTTTACTGTATTTGTCTTCAGTACTACTGGAGAGCAGCAGGGGCCGATTACTGGATAGATTACAGAACTGGGTTGGCATTTCTGGTTCAGCCTTAAACTGGTTTTCATTCCTATTTGACTAATAGAGTCTTTAATGTCTGTATATAAATAATCGTTTCCTCTTCCGCTCCCCTGCTATGTGGTGCCCTCAGGGGTTGGTTCTTGGTCCAGTTCTGTTCTCCTTTACACTTTGCTTCCTCTGGGTCATTTGTTCAGCCGCTTCCGCGGCATGTCATACCATTGTTATGTTGATGATGATCCCCACTGGTTCTTTTTCACAAACCCCAATAACTTGAATCAGCTGTCCCACACACAAATTTTATTTGGCCCTGATAACTTTGTCACTGCCGTTGATCAGTTTATTGGACCAAAACCCACTGCTCCGAATCTGGGTATCATCTTTGACCTGTATATGAACATTTGACCTTCATGTTACAGAACTTGTCCAGTCCTGTTTCCTGCAGCTACGAGAAATAAAATCACAAAGTATTCCTGTCCTCAAGTGATCTGGCACTATGAATTCACATCTTCATTTTCTCCTGTCTAGATTACTGTAGCTCCCCTCTACGTGCCTCAGTCAGACTTTGTTAAACCAATTACAGTTAGTCGAAAATCTGGCTTGAACCAGAACCAGCGCCTACTCCTGTTCTTGCATCCCTTTTTGGCTTCTGGTGAATTTTCTAGAATCCAATTATAAGGTCTTACTGATTACATATAAGACACTTTATGACCCTAGTTACATTTCAGATCTCTTGTTCCTCATTCCACTCCTCGGCCACTCCGCCTCCTCAAATCTCTCTACCTTTTATCCGTTCCCCTCTCTACCTGTAAAACTAAAGGTGACATTTGCTGTTTTAGCCCCGACATTATGGAACAGTCTTCCCCATTCACTGAGATTCACTGAATCTGTGGACTGTTTTAATCCTCTACAAGTCTTTTATAGATCTCCCTTGTTTGATTTCTCTTCTGTCGTGTCTCTTTCAATCTATCCTTCCCTCTGGTTTTATCTTCCTTTGTTTTTATTTACATGCTCCCTATGTTTGTGTTTTTGTGTGTTTGTTTATTTGTTGTTTGGAAAGCACTTTGGATCTCTGTGTCAAAAGGTGCTATATAAATAGGGTTCTTACTTACTTACTTAAAAGAACTGAGGTAACACACACACACACACACACACACACACACACACACAGGTGGAGTGTGTGAGTCATCCAACATCAGTAATATAAATGTGGAGTGTGAGTCATTAACATCAGTAATATAAATGTGGATGTGTGAGCAATAGGAGCTGTAAATGTTGTCAAGTGAAACCAAAGAAAAGCTGAGAAGGTGCTGCTGCTGGCGGGGGATGCAGCCTCATGAGAGACCAGAGCAAAGCTGGGACCGGGTTTTTATCCTGATCGGTACGCTGCTGATGGTACCTTCAGGGGACACACAGGAGAAACAATAACATCACCACATCAACATGCTAGACAGGGACCCTCACAGGGACAATCTTGTTTCACTCAGTGTTTACACACAGATAGGCCCTAAATACAATCCCACTGCTCAGGTGGAGGATTCTGACAGTCTGAGCAGAATTCATGAGTCATAGTTAATCTATGGACAGATGACTTTTATTGTGAAGGATTGCTGCCGGAAGTGTTGTCGTTGCAGTCTGCAGAAGCTGAAATTGAAAGTGTTTGTGATGGGGCCAATCCGCAGTGAGGAGTGTCTGAGGTTCCGTTCTAAAGAGAGCTGATCAGTGAGCTGATGTTTCATCCTCAGAGGAAGACTATGGATCTTCTTCCTCGTGTGTCTCTGTCTGCTGACCTGGTCTGCAGGAACGGCTGCTGATCACAGTAAGAAAACTCATCACTCTTCTTTATTTCTGAAGCTGTCTGAAACAGGAAATGAATGAGGCTGCAAACACCTGCAACTGCCATCGTGATGTGAAATGCATCCTGATAATCGATAGTATTGATTGACTTGATTCCAACTTTCTGATCAGTGACAGTATTTTAGAGTTGCTGTGTGTGTGTGTGTGTGTGTGTGTGTGTGTGTGTGTGTGTGTGTGTGTGTGTGAGGGCGTCGGCTCCATCCTGTTTTGATCAGGTAGTTCATTGATGAGCTGCAGACAAACTCTTCTCTTTATGGATACTAATGAAAACTATATACTGTATATATGTATATATGTTACTGACTGATTATAAGCTGTTTAAACTGTATACTGTATATATGTTACTGACTGATTACAGCTGTTTAAACTGTATACACTGTATATATTAATGTACATACCTGTCTATAACATGTTCCATACATACATTTACTACATTACTGCACAACATGTTTACATTAGAGTTCATAGATTGGACTTTTATGTATTTGTTGGTTTATTTAACAGGTACACAGGTGCACATTAATGCCCTCTAGGGTGCTCATCCTAACCATGACTCAGCTGTTTCACAACTGTCTGCACTCTGATTACTTTGTTTAAAAAAAATATATATATATATATATATATATATATATATATTTTCCCTCTGGCTGTAAATACCAAGAGGATAATTTCCATCTGTAGTCCCTGAACAGATGTTACACAGTCACCATAAAAACATTGTTACATTACAGATCTTGTCCCAGAGTTCCTGTGTTTGTCATGGTTTCCCTTTATTTATTGAGCTAATAAGTTAACATTTTAATAAATACCGGAGGAGCTTCACTTTTCTTTAGTCTCATCTTTGGGAAACCTGCGAACACAAATAAGTGAAAATGCACATTACATGTGCAGATAGAAGGGGAGAGGAAGAGAGGAGCTCAGTGCATCCTGGGAAGTCCCCAGCAGTCTAGGCCTATAGCAGCATAACTAAGGGATGGTTCAG
This sequence comes from Dicentrarchus labrax, assembly GCF_905237075.1. Taxonomy (NCBI): domain Eukaryota; kingdom Metazoa; phylum Chordata; class Actinopteri; family Moronidae; genus Dicentrarchus; species Dicentrarchus labrax. Next base: position 34,355,501 of record NW_026136711.1, read on the forward strand.
GACTCACCTGAGTGCAGTGTTCCAGAGGGGTAATAGGGTACTATGAGCTCTTTAAGATATGAAGGGGCCTGACCATGAGCTTTATAGGTGAGGAGGAGGATTTTAAATTCTATTCTACATTTTACAGGGAGCCAATGCAGAGAAGCTAGTACAGGAGAGATGTGATCTCTTTTTCTAGTTCCTGTCAGTACTCGTGCTGCAGCGTTCTGAATTAATTGGAGCGTTTTAATGGACTTATTGGGGCAACCTGATAATAAAGAGTTGCAGTAATCCAGCCTTGAAGTAACAAATGCATGGATTAGTTTTTCTGCAGAGTACAGAGAGTCCGTTGTCTGATGCAGTTAAAGGTTGTTAGTAACTTTAACCAGTGCTGTCTCTGCGCTGCCTTGTGGAACTCCACAGGTTAAATCTGCTGTGGATTACAGTGATTGGCCTCTGGTGTCAGATACATTTTATTATACAGGATTTAAACCAACTCAGTGTTAAACCTCAGATACCCACTGCTCAACCATGTCAACTGGTGGAAACTGGCATCTTATCTTTGTGTTTCTCTGGATCATTGACTCATTGCCAACTTTGGTCTCACACTTACAAAAACATGTTGAAGCCACTAACCACATTATCCATATTATTTATGGTTTTAACGATATCAATAAAATACTGAGGGTAACTTGATTTTTATGGAGCCATTTTGTCACGCCCATGGGTGAAACCCATGTGACATTTTCACCACCAATAATAATCCTAGCAGTTTCAGTAGGTAATCTGAAATCTGACTGTTCACTAAACTGCTCATAAACTGGTGTTTTTGAGTGATTGTAAATCTGACTTTTGGTTCTACATATGAACACACTGATTATACAAGTGTTTGTCTTCCAGGTCCACCTGTCATCCAAACTGGTGGTGATGGAAAGGAGTGATGCCATTTTACCCTGTTCCCTCGGCACTTCGAGCATTAAGGAAGAGCTCTTTGACTGGAAGAGATCGTCAGGAGGTGTTCCTGTATGATAAGCGTGATGAATACAATAATGGCCGTCCAGGTCAAGACCCACAGTTCAAAAGGACGGGTCTTTCATTTTCCAGAAGCTGTGCAGTCGGGTAATGCCTCCATAGTTATCAGAAACACACAGGTGTCTGACAGTGGAACCTACACCTGTGATTTTCCTCGACATCAGCCACAAAGACGATCCCGCATTGAGCTTCTTATTGGTGAGTGCTTCCATCAAACAGCTGTAAAGATGCTGCTCATTCACAGACACAGAGACTGGTTCAAGTGTGCCACATGAGCTCCAGCTGCCATCACACAGTCAGAGTAGCACATCTGGACGAGGCCCTGTCCTGAGGACGGAGGCTGCTGTAGCTTTGTGTAGAAGCTGCATACACATTCAATCTGTGGCATTTCTGTTTCCTCTCTATCTGTTTATGTTTCATAGTGTGCTGTCCCTGTGAAACAAACAAACAGATAAACTGTTGGATAAACACTGGGAAGAGAGTTCCCTCCATACTGCTGAAGTTCTATATGTTTCCCTTTCATTGAGTCATATTGCTGTTTGTAAAGTTCATTCTGAGCAAGGTAAAGGGCGGCAGAAATAGTCCGGTTCATAAGCCCTATTAAACATTAACTTGTTGCTTTTACACTTAAGGTTTTATACAGATTAAACAACATGTTGGTTAGTGAACCTAGAGGAGCTGGTAGGTGGATTATTTCACTGTTCAGCAGACACAGATCTGTTTCCAGTCTTTGTGCTGAGATTACCGGCTGTTGGCTGTAGCTTTATATTTAATGTACAGATAATGAAAGTGATATTAATTTTACCATCTAACTCTTCACCAGAATGCAAATAAGCATTTAATATCCCAAAATGTCAAACAGTTTGTTTAAGGAAAGCCCTGCATGTGGGTTGTTATAAAGGATGTTCCTTATGAGAGCACTCACAGCTGGTTTGGAAAGTTCTGGGTTAACGAGAGGAAGTTGATGATCATCAGTTTTGTGAGACAGAGGATCCACAACCAGCAGTGTTAGCTGTAATAAAGACAGATTACTCAAAGATATCCTTCACTACTTCTTAAGACCTCCTCCTGAGGCTTCTGGTCCAGCAGCAGTCAGAGGTTTACAATGAGCAGATCTGTGATGTGCCACATTTATTAACCATGTTTGATCAGATGAGATCTCTTCTGGAGGCAACTGCTTCGCCAAGGTGCTGTTAGATGTGTTTTCTCTTCCAGGACATAAAACCAGTCTCATCTGTGAATGTTCAGTCAGATTAAGATCGTTTGTGAAATCTAAAACTCTGGCTTCTTTTTATGTATTTAATCAGTTTAATAATCAGAATAACAAGTTTAATGTTTTCCCAGTATTATCTGTGTTCCATGTTGACAATGTCAGACAAACACTTTAACATAATTCTGTTTTATTTTGTCTTTCAGATCCTATCTTAAGAAACAGATACCCTGGGGTCAAAGGTGAGTCCTGGTTGATTCTTTATTTGTGTTTTTATTTGCTCAGACCATTTACAAACTATTATTATTATTATTATTATTATTTATTTATTTATTAGCTTGTATCTGGACTTTAAGATTTACTTGGACTTTATGTGACTTTGGATTTATTTTCTGTCTCTGAAACAAACTGTTGTTCACATTTACTAACAGAGAGGCAATTAATACAAAACCTCTCAATAGTGGAGTTGTACCATACATTTTAATCAGCCTTATTTTTCCTGAGGATGTAATGTTTGAAAACATTTAACATGGTTTAATATTTCTAATTCCAGGAAAAACATATTAGTAATAATTCAGTGTGTCAATATTTTATGGGTCTCTAGTTGTATAAAAATCCTCTGAATTGTACAAAGTAAAACATTCTGACTCCACAGAGTGTCAGTAGAATGAGTTTGATACTTTGATTTGACATTATGTGTTTCCAGCATCATTTATAATCAACAGAGACTCAAAGTTTCCTTCAAACTTTGCTTCATTTATTCTCATTTTAGTCTCTATATTAATAACATAATCTGCATAATCAAATTATTACCTGTTTTACACATATTCACAACCCATTTATTTATTAATGTCATTTCTCGTGCAACTAAAAGGCCTGGAACCAAAAGTATACTGTAATATGTTAATTATTAAAAACTCAGCCAAAGAAACCAAATTACAGAAATTTGCTTTTATAACTAAAATAAACAGGAAAAAGCAACATTAACATAACTGGCAGCTCAATCCTACAAACTTCAGAAGATAACAACTTGTGTTTCACATTTCATAACACATTTTAATATTTAGTAGTGTAATATAAAATATTGTTTACATATCAGACAACAAATTTCATGCATTATCATTTCAAGATAATTTTTAACACCACAAGTGTAGAATAAATATGTTTAAGTAGTCAAAGGTTGTCTTCTGTCATGATGTGAGTCAGAATAGAAGTGTTGGAATAAAATAAATTTTTGTAGAAATTGAAGAATGACCCCTGATGCTGGAAGGTGCAATTAAACCTCACAAAAAATAGACTTATCATGTTCTTCAATATTATCTTATAGTTTCTATTATGTTCACAGGTGCAGCTCCAGAGCCGTATGTCAAAACACTTAAAACGATGATGGGATGGTCCTGCAGTGTGCTGTTGAAGGTGCTTCTCCACAACCTAAAGTAGAGTGGAAGGACAGTGCTGGAAACATCCTTCCTGCTAAAGAACCACAGGTCACAGAAAGAGGAGGAAGCTACAACGTCATCCTACAAGCTCCTTTAACCAAGACCGACAACTTCACCTGTGTAGTCACACAGGAGGAAATCAACCATCAGATTTCTGCTGACATATATGCTCTTTTAATGGTGAGATTCTTCCAAGTTCTATTTTTATATTCAAATAATTTTTGTAAATGTTCTTCAGACTGAACGCAAAGAAAAATGTGATGAAGACGTCTACACAAGTTGAACATTTTTTAAACTGGCTGTTAAATTCACTCTTATTCTGAGACTCCACTTCATTAATATACAGAGATAAAAGGAAGAATGAGAGGGTCTGGAGGGAAATAACAGAAAGAACTCACACACACACCCACACACCCACACACACACACACACACACACACACACACACACACACACACACACAGAGCCGACCCACCACCAAGAAGCACATAATGATTTTAATCTGGACTTCACTGGACAGCAGTCAGTGGAGGAAGAACAACTCACATTATTAACTTCAGTAAAAGTAGTGAAACCACAGAGTAAAAATACTCTGTTACAAGTTAAAGTCCACTTGAGTAAAATCAGTGTCTCACTGCATGGTACGGCTCGGCTCGGCTCGGCTCAGCCACTCAACAGTAAATGATTACTGTGTGTCTGAAATGGAGCAGCCACGTTGATATTTGAGCAGCGTTTGGTTGGTAGCTGCTGCTCATTTCCCACCCTGTTGTGTTCATGTTGTTGTTGTGTTTCAGAGAAACTGTGCTCATTGAGAAGTGCAGCATGAAACTTTTAGTACTGAAACATTTGAGCTCTGTCTCCTGAAGCAGAACTTCTGCTGCCTTTTGGAGGTTTGCAGGTTGCAAATCAACAGTCACATTACATTTTTACCAACAAGCTTTTTGATGACGAGAGGCTGATGAGATGAAATACTCGCTCTTCAGATGTGTCACTGAATGGATGTTCCAACACTAAAGCTATTTTTCAGTGACATAAAAACCCTCTTGTGATTCCCAGCTCTTGTCACTGCCACTTGTTCACTGGCGTGCACAGACTGAAGGTCAGCCCCAACTCTGAGCCTCCTTTCTCTATAGTTTGTGGCTACTTTCCAGTTGAGATGGCAGCGTGCACAAAACGAGGCCTGTAGTGCAGCTCCACAGGCTGCCTGTACTGCCTGTTTGAAATCTCTTGCACCGGCTGTTTGTGAGTTCACACCTGGACAACTTCAATGTACATATATGTGATTATTGAACAAAGATTAGTGCAGCACCAAACTACAATGAGTTCCAGCACACACACTGATTGTTACAGTTGAGCCTGTTGGTGTAAATATGAGCTCATACTAACTACTAGGTGTGACTGTGGTTGAACTGATTGAACCAAGTGATAAAACTAGTTTGCTACATGAACACAATATATGAGCTGCTGAGTGAGTAGAAGAGCTCATAGAAAATAATCTGACTCTGAGTGACAATGACAACATGAACCATCAAACATCATCACAGCTTTGAACTCACTCTGACTAAATATACATTACTTTACTACTTTAAGGACAGTTCCTTTATATTTGACACAATAATCAGATATTGCTGAAAGGAGAAGTTAGGCAGCAGATTTCTCTCTGAATGAATCCACATTGTTTTTGTCAAGTCTGTTTTATTGAGGAAGGATTCCAAAATGTAGGACATGAGAGTGCAGTGTACATTTTCATTGAAGAGAAGCAAAGCTAATACAACAGATAGTATCAACATCACTTAACTGAACAACATATACTCTGAACTCACCCCCTCCCTCCCTCCCTCCCTTCTGCTCAGGAAGTACTGTACAACAATAAAGGTTGCAGTGGAAAGATAGTAAAAGAACAAGCGATGGAAATTGTATTGGCCAGTAAAGTACACAGGGAGTGTACATTATTGGTTGTTTCTCAGGTAGCAGACAAAGGGCAGCCAGATGTGATCAAACTGTGACTGTCTGTTCTTCAGAGAGAACCTTATTTTGTCAAGGTGAAGGGTGTTGGTCATTTCATTGAGCCACAGCTTCTGAATGAATCCATATTAAACATTCCTGAATACATCTAGACCAGGGGTCACCAACCTTTTGAAACTGAGAGCTACTTTATGGGTACTGAGTCATACGAAGGGCTACCAGTTTGATACACTCTTCTGAAATAACAAATTTGCTCAGTTTGCCTTTAGTTATATAACATCATTAATGATTAATGATACTCATCTATGTGAAGACACTGATCACGTTAATGATTTCTCACAATAATTATCAACAACGACTTAACAAGGTGGGAAACAGATAATATCAATATTCAACTCTTTATTTCTATTAATCTCAGCAATTGTTTAAATTTTCAGATGATCCCTTCAACAACATTTCATTAGCCACTAACACTTTAAACAAATCATGAACTATGTTGCACCATGTTTGAAAAGGTTATCAATTATGTAATGTTTAAGAACAATCAACTTCCAAAGTCCAGCATCCAAGTTGAACGTTGCACTTAGTTGTTCAGCCATGCATGTTATGTCCACGTTCAAGAAAGGATTGGAGATGAATGACACACATGGCTCAAGCTGATCAAGGTCACAGAACCTATTCTCAAACTCTTGCCCAAGCCTGTTTAGGACTTGACAGTACTTTTCTGCAACTTTGTCGAATGTCTCAGATGCAGAAGCATTGTCTTTCAGCACCGACAGCACAGAGGGAAAGTGCAGCACCTTTTTTCTCTGTGAATGCACAGAGAAAATGTTCATCTTGGCTTTAAATGCATTTAAAGCACTTATCATATCAACAACAGTCTTACCTTTACCTTGCAGCTCGCAGTTCAAGTGGTTTAGTTTCCCAGTAATGTCCATTAAAAATGCAAGGTCAAGTGTCCCCTCTGTGTCCTCTAGCAGCGAGACGTCTTCGCATTTGGACTGCATGAAGTCTTTGATTTCACCCAAAAGGGCAACAAACGAAGTAAAACTCGTCCTCTGCTGAGCCATCGGATTCCTGTGTGTAGCAGCAGGTCACCATATTCAGCTGACATCTCCTCCAACAGATCCCGGTCCAGCTGAACGACCAAGTTACCGGACATAGCCGACACTCGTCTATCCATCGTAGATGCCCCCAGTTGGACATCGGAGAGAGTGGAGATTCAATCAGTTCCATCTTTCTCAGTGTTAGCAATTATCATCATTGCTTCTTTGACAACTTCTCCGTCTGAAAATGCCTTCTTCTTCTTCTTTATCAGAAAATGTGTAGCTCTAAACGAGGCTTCGGTTGCTTTTTGGGAGTCTTTCGCCGGCCTCGTGAAAAAAGACTGCTGCTTACCCAAAGCTGCCTTTAGCTCCCAGGCTTATTCTACCCGTAGCGCACTTCACGCTGGGTAGTTGGCGTGGTAGCTCTTGTGACACGTAATGAAGTGTCTCTCCACATTGTTCCACTTTGCCGTCGCCACAGTCGCCTCGCAAATGAGACACACGCAGGTTTCTTTCGCAGTCGTAAAAAGAACTCTCCCTCCCATTCACTGTGAAAATGATACGTTTTCTTTCTTTTTCTGCCATGTTTTTGGGGTAAGAAACCGCGTTCAGCTCCCGATCTTCGCTGTGCCCGCGAATGCTGAAATTTTGTCATGGCCTCAAAACTTTGACCTTTCCAACTTCAACACTGGTGAGTTGTGCTATTTTTAGGACAGGCCTGCGGGCGACTCAAGTGGTCCTTGGGGGCGACCTGTGTTGGTGACCCCTGATATAGACAGACAGAAACAGAGCAACACCTACTAAATCTTTACAGAGGATTTGAGTCTGAGATGAGTATCAGCAGAATGTACTTAAAGAAGCAAAAGTATAATAAAAAAGTATTATATTTTATATGTTGATCATGTGTTTGTATGTTAGATCAAATTAAATAACTACATCAGTCTGATAAATCTAAAGTAAGGAGTTCAATATTTCCCTCTGAAATGTAGTGAAGTAGAAGTATAAAGTAGTATAAAGTGAAAATACTCGAGTAAAGTACAAGTAGCTCAAACTTGTAGTGAAGCCCAGTCCTTGAGTCCTCGTCCCCGTCTGTCTCTAAATGTTTGTTAATCTGAGTTATAGTCAGTGAGTCAAACCTGTCGCCAAAACCTGAATTTGAGATCTGAGCAGCACGACAATGTTGAGCAGAAATTTCTCACTGATCCAATTTCTGAAACGAGGTGTGTTTGATTTTAAAAAGCCTGTGTTTCATATTTCAGAAGAGTTTTTATATTAGTTGAGTGCAATAAAAAGTACTGTATGAATCTCAGGGACAGGTTTGGACAGGCCTCATGTTTGTCTCATTATTGTTGGAACAGTTCACCTCTCGTCTCATTCGGGGCTGATTTGGTCAATGTGAAATATTTGATCAGAATTGAATTAGTATGGATTGTAGAGTGATTGATCAATTCAAATGATAAAAGATAACAAAGCTGTAGTTTTAAAGATCAAATAATGAGAATGCTCTCCTTCCTTTGGAGACAATGTGCTGCGTTCACACTGCAGGTAAAAGTGGCCCAATCAGATAGTTTTGCTCATATGTGACTCAATCACATGAATGTGAGCTTTTAAACTCTGATTTGGGACAGCTACGTTCACACTGCAAGCCTTAGTGCTCAATTCTGATTCATTGCTCACATCACATTCTTTGTTTTGTTTGGCTGTTCACATTATGTTTAAGATGTGGCCCATATCAGATTCCAGTGTGAACAGGTCCCGGTCCTGAAGTGAACCGCGTGACCAACGTGGATCTAGAGTGACGTAAAAGTCACATGAATTTGAATATGACTGTTGAATGAAAGTGGCCCAAATCAGAATGTAAAAGATCAGATTCAGTGTGATTGGTGCTGTTCACACTGTTCTAAAACAATCAGATCTGAGTCCCATTAATGATCCAATCAATCAGATTTGGGCCACTTGTGTCTGCAGTGTGAACCAGGGTTGGAGTTCTGTGGGAGCCAGTGGGAGTGGAGCTCCCATAAGAAGGGGTCTGAGCTCCCATGAAAGCAGTAAAACCCTCCGTCTGTGGGGGGGGTCACTAATACATTACCAACAAGCATTATTTGAATGCATTTTTCAATGTAATGAGGATTCTATCTCTCTGTACTGACTGCTTGCTTTCTATTGGATTTACCACTGGCACAACCCGATGCATCCTCCCACTAGTGGAGTGCTACATAGGATAGGGTACTGTGCACCCGCGCTCAGCACTGTGTAAATATTAACACCTACTTTCATATGATACCAAAAAGGGTGGAAATGTGTTCTCCCTTTGAGTGACGGCTCTCTGTTGGCACATTTCAGTCTGTTCATACTTTGTTGCAACATCGTAGGAAAGTTTCAGGTTGTTGGAATCTACTTGATACAATTGTTGTAAGTTGTGTGTGTGTGTGTGTGTGTGTGTGTGTGTGTGTGTTGTGTGTGTGTGTGTGTGTGTCCACATTCATCATGCTGCTCACTTCAGGACCGGGACCTGTTCACACTGGAATCTGATATTCAAACAATAACGTGAGCAGCCAAACAAAAAGAATCCGATGTGAGCAATAAATCCGAATTGAGCTCTAAGTGTTGCAGTGTGAACGTACTCCAGTGAAATCTTTCATCAGCTGCTGTTGGCTACAAAAGAACAATTGAAACCAATTGAATGATGAGTTTTCTGTTCTGGCAGCATGAGACTGTTGATCAAAGACACTCAGTGGCCCATTTATTAGCTCCACCTGTACAATCTATTAAGTAGATTAGATTCAACTTTCACATTGTCATTGCACAGAGTACAAGTACTGAGACAACACAATGCAGCTGAGCTTCTAAGCAGAAGTACAAACAGCAATTGAGTGCAGAGTGTGTCCATATGTACAGGGCTAATAAATAGAATAAACAGTAAGGGCTAGATATGAATCCACTGAGATATATACAGTATGAACATGTGCAGCAGTACAGTAGGCACAATATATAGTGCTGTATAAGTGGAAGACATTATATCCACAATAAACAGCTCTGATATGAATATGGTGGATACACTATAGATGATATATACAGTATGGACTGTAGTATAAATATGTAGATATTATAATTCAATACAACAGCTCTGCCATAAATTCCACCTTTCCAAAGTTTGTAATGTTCACTTTTTGTTGACTTTGTGAGAAATGTGTAAATGAAACTATATGTTTGTTACTGAGCTCATATTAAAGGTGCTGTTGTACTGGACTCCATTATACTGAGAGCTGTTTCTATTTTATTGTCCTCCCTGTTTACACACATGAGAGAGACAGAATATTAGAATCCCCTCTGAATATAATGCAGTCCAGTACAACAGCATCACTAACTATGAGCTCAGTGATAACACATATGATTGAATGAACAGCTCTCTGACAGTGTAGAAACAAAGTGAACATTATAGACATCAATAAAGGAACTTAATGACACAACAGTTGTATTGATTGCATTAGATTGTACAGGTGTACCTAATAAAGTGACCACTGAGTGTTTGTGTCACTGACACAATGAAACCCTGATAACACAAGGGCTGCACATGCTTTTAACACCCTATGTTTCAGATTTATAACACATTTTATATTACTGTAGTGTGATAGAAAATACTGTGATATCATTTCAAGATAATCTTCACTCATTATGTATTTTCTGTCATGATATGAGTTTGAAATAGTATTTGTAGTTTAACAAACTTTTTGATAGAAGCTTAATGTGTCTGAAATTGGATGCCCTGTCAAATAATGCTGGGAAGTCTAATTTAAGTTCCAGTGTGTAGGATTTAGTGGCCTCAACTCAGTACAGTTCAGCTTTACAATATGTCATATTATAAACTCTACTTTCTATGTTCACAGGTGCAGCTTCAAAGCCGTCTATCACGATTTTTAAAGTTAAGGATGGGGCGCTGCTGCAGTGTGAGGTTGAAGGTGTTTCTCCACAACCTAAAGTAGAGTGGAAGGACAGTGCTGGAAACATCCTTCCTGCTAAAGAACCACAGGTCACAGAAAGAGGAGGAAGCTACGACGTCATCCTCTTGATTACTGTAACCAAAGCCGACAAACTATTCCTGTGTTATCACACAGGAGAAAATCAACCATCGGATTTCTGCTTACACGTATGCTGGGCCTCTTAATGGTGAGATTCTTCCCAGTTGTATTTTTCTATTCCATTTTGTTTATTATTTATTTTGTTGACGTGTTATTTGTTTCCAAAAGGAATGTTAATGTTTGTTGAGACTGAAGAACATTGTGACGAAGAAATCTGTACAAGTTGAACATGTTTCAATTTGAGTGTAAAATACACTGGAGGGAATTAGCAGGAATAACTGGAGTTTGTCAAGTCAAGTCAGCTTTATTGTCAGATGTGCTATATATGCACGACATACAGCACAAATTAAATTTCAGTCCTCTCGGACCCACGGTGCAAACAGGCAATAAAAATAAATGTTCTATAACTCAACAAGACACAAAATAAACAATCAACAAGCACAAAATAAACAATCAACAATCACTAGTAAATGTTGATCAGTCTGATCAGTCACACACACACACACACACACACACACACACACACACACACACACACACACACATTCAAAGATGGAGAGAAGGTTTTATGATTTTATTTCTCAACTAGAAACTGAACTGAAAGTAAAAACTAGGACCAGACTTTAACTCTAAATCTATACAATGATAGTTCCTGCTAATACTGTGATACCATGGAGGCTCATACAGGCTTTGAGTGTCACTTCTTACTGCACAATGGAAACTTGTCATTAGTAGCAGTGTGTTGCAGTGAGGGTCCCAGATGACAAACATGTTGGTAGAAATGTAGCTTCATTGACTGCAGCAGAGTGTTGGTTGATTCCAAGCAGAACTAACTTCAAATCCAGCATCAGGTTTTGAGTTGAAGTGAAAATGGAGATGAAAACAAGAGTGAAAGTGTCACAATGTGATTTGTAAATGTGAGCAGGAATCCTCCTCCTCTGTCTGAGTGTGAAAGCAGGAGTTCACTAATGTTCACCTCTTCCCACATTTACTAACATTTGGCTTGTGCTTTGTATTAAATGTGACTGTGTGCAGCTCACTGAAGCATAGTGGGCTGATTCAACCAATCACAGCTGATGTATGATTGAAGCATAAGGCTGTAGCACAGAGGACACAAAATGGCGACACAGTGTGATTCTCCAGCTGTGGTTTCCAGTCAGATGTGTGATTGTGCCTGCAGCTTCCTGACAGCAGAAGTATTCAGTGTAAATAGGTTGAACTTCACATTGTTGTGCAGTAAATGAAGCAACAAGCTACCAATCAATAACTCTGCTCTGGATTTCTCTCAGCACAGGAAACACACTGAAAGCTTTATCACTGAATCTACAACACAAACATTTGAATCTTCACATTTGTGGACAGCACTCAGTGGTGGAAGAAGTAATCAGATTATTTACTTTAAGGAAAAGTAGCAAAACTACAAAGTAAAAATAGTCTGTTACAAGTAAAAGTCCTGCTTTCACAATTCCACCATCAGTTCAATATAAAGTAGCAATATTTCCCTCTAAAATGTAGTGTTGAAGATAAAGCAGCATCAAATGGAAATATTGTGTACAGTAGCTCACAATTGTTTTTACTGCTCAGTGAAATCAAAGTAAGTAGATAGCTGAGTAGTTGATATTTGATTTGAACAAAGCTCATCAATACGAGCTGTAACAACAACCATGATCAAATAAAGATGTGTTTATAAGACGTAATGCAGAGTCCATCACAGCCTGGGCTCAGGGTGTAGAGAACTGGGCTGTACACACATTGTCACACACATTTGCAGATCTCAGGCACAGCAGCAGTTTAACACAAGTCCCATGGAAACAGTGTGAAGTAGAGGAGGCAGGACAGTGATTCAAACAGTCTTCTACTGATGAGCAGCACGTCTCAGAAACAGGACGATGCTACAACATCACCCTCCTCACTACTGTGAGCAGAACCACAACCAAGCTCTCAGCTGTGGACATTTCAGGAGCATACACACCTTTAGTTGTTGTCTGTGTGGCTGATGTCCAATCTGCTGTGTGTGATATACACTTACATTCTGAGTGTCACATTCACTCTCTCTTGTCTGTTTCAGACTCCACTGGATTGGTTGTTGCCGTGTCTGTTCCCATTATTCTTTTGGTTGTTGGTGTTGTTCTAGTTCAAACTCAGATGTAATAGAGGTAAGTTTAAATAATTTATTGTATCAACATATTGATGATGAGCAGACAACACAACAAATTATTTATATGTATTTCATGTTTAGAGTCTTTACAGTTGTTTTATCTTCTCAGACATTAATCATTCTGTTGCTATTTACACTCAGATTAGGATCAAATCATTTTTTGATTTTCTTCAATATAACTTTATTTTGCTTCCTGCAGGTGTGGCGAATGGAAGCACTCCCACCGAAGAGCCCAATTCATTGACAAGCCTCAGGGAATCTTGCTGATCCAGAATCGTAACTATCTCTCCATGTGCTGTGCAGTTGTCTGCTCCAGTGTGTGTGTGCTGTAGCAGTTAAACTTTGTGAGAATCACTTTGAGTTTTAGACCATACTGTATGATAGTGAGGACATTTTGGCTGCTCCTCACTTTAACGGTTAAGACCTGGTTTTAAGGTTAAAGTTACATTAGTTTCAGGTTAAGGTTGGGGTTAGTCCTGTGGTTAGTTGTGATGGTAGGAGGGTGAAATGAGGGTTTTTTGGTTGGTGAAGTGGTGTGTAAGGGGGTAGTTGGGGCCCTATTCCCCCACCCAAAACTTCCCCCTACCTTACCCAAGTTTTTTTTTCCCTTTCTTTTTAATAAGTTTTCCTTTTAAACTCACCCACCCATCAAAAAAAACAACCCTTTTTTGTTTTTTTAAAAAAACACCCAACTTTAAAAACCATTTTTTTAACCCCCCCCAAAAAAAACCCGCCCTTTAAAAATAAAAATATAAAAATAAAGAAAACGGTAAGTTCCATAGAGAAAAATTGGAGTTAAAAAGGGGAAAAAAAAAAAAAAAAAAAGGGCTTTAAAACAAAAAAAAATAAAAATTAAAAAATCATTCTGTTAATGAGAATTGAATGAATAGTTTGTGTTGATTGATACTCTGATATTTGCTGTGATTGAGTTCCACTCTTGTGCAGCTTTAAGAGAACAAATATTGACTAAACACACTTTTACTCTGTTATTAATGTGGTTGAGGACAAAGACGACTTCTTGCACTCTGTTCTGTTGCTTTTATTCTTTTCTTTTTTAGACGAATTTCATTCCAGGCAGCATAATGTAAAGTCCTAATCAAACTGCCCACTGGACTCTTGTTGAGGACATTATACTGTAGCACCTCGATGAATAAGACGGAGCTACACAGAAACAAACTAATGTGATAAATAATGAGACAGCAAAGCAGGATAATAGAACAAGTAATGACATCAAATAAAGTAACACACAGCAGAATTCAAATGGACCAAGTTAAAAAGGGACCTGATTAAAGTCAACTTCTGATAAAAGAGAATTTGATATCAGTGTTTAAAGCTAAGGGGCTCAGACCAAAAACGCCTCCTGATGGTCAGAGCAGCACCTTGCATGGTAGCTCTCTGCCATCAGTGAGTGAGTGAGTGTGAATGGATGAATGAGGGGCAGAAGTGCAGTATAAACACTGTCTATTTACCAATATTATCAGACTGCTTGTAGTTGTTAAAGGTCCTAACTGAGCTACACATGGCCATTAAAAGCCTTCACTGAACTAAAGCTGCTCTTACTGGAAATGAATGGGAATGTTTTGCAGCTAAAGTGAAATATAATGTGACTTTGTGTTTTATTGACATATTTGTGTTATTGACATTATTTGGGACAACCCTGTATTGTTTGTTTATTTGTTAAGGTGAGTCAGAGTGTGTCAGGTACAGTTCCACACTGAACTCCACACTCAGTGTCCAGTTTATTAGGTCCACCTAGCTAAAGCTAATGCAGGCTAATACAACAGTCCTGCATAATAAAGTGTTGCTGACTGATGTTTGAATTGTATGAAGGTTTTATATTTGTTACTAATGATGCATTTGTAAAGTACAATGTAATTTCAGTGCTTTATAATTGAATAAAACTGTGTGTTGTGACTTTATCGGCTGATTCAAAGATTTTAACTATTTTGTAACATTTGTTTTAATAAAGACTTTTTTTAGGAGAAGAAACACTTTGAATGAGACAATGTAGCAGATAAATCATCTTTAAAACCAAACAGACAGACAGATGGTTTACCACTGTAACAGCTTCATGAATTATATACATTATAATTATATAATAATTATTAATTATATATATTAATCACACCAATAGATGACTTATTTATTCATTATCTTTGAGTATTTTCTGCCTTTATTATGATTTATAGTTGAGAGATGCAACAAATATTTGCAGCTGGACTCAAAGCAGTGCATTGTGGTCCATAGTGAGAAAATAACAGAATATATCTTCATTTGTCTTCATAAAACACAGACAGACAGTGAGTAAAAGAAGCACATAAAGGTCACATTTAGAAACAGTTTAGAGGCAGGTTTAAATACATTATTAGCTGCCAGAGAGACTCTACAGCGCCTCCTGGAGGGGGGGGGGGTCCTCACTTTCTTTCTCATCCTTTCTATAAAAAAAGAGTCAAGAGCTTTTGGGGTTTGCCAACTGTTTGACACAGACCTTTAAAGTGTATTGTTAGATGTACAGTTTAGGGGACTGTACCAGGAAGAAAGTTTGAAAGTTAAAACTCTTTAACAATAGTTTTATACACTAGAGTTGTTTGGAGATAATATAAAGTGACTGTGAGGATCAGGAGTCAGAAGTGGATCAAGGTGTTTAAAGTTTTTCAACAGGCTCTATTTTTTGACATTTTCAGCCTTATGCATTATCAACTGACTTTATGATTTAATGACACAAAAGGTTCTTCCGACTTTCCTGATCAGAAATCAAACTTCAGGATTCAGTTGAAATAATCCAAACAGAATGAACCATTAGTGTGGACCAGATGGGCTGATGGGATCTGCTTTCTGTAGGAGGGCCACTGAAACCACAGGGGCCACAGATTTCATCCAGAAACACTGCCTACTCACAAACTTCACAATATCTATCCATGGGTGAAAGCATGCGTAAAATGCGCACTCTTTACCGCACCTGGTTTCTCTATAAATCCAGACTTTTGCACATTTCACCGTTAGCAGTCTTTATAAAAGAGGCCCCAGGCCATCCACATACTCAAAGGTCCAAACCAGACAAACCAGACATTGGTTCTACACACCTGTACGCAGTCTTAGTTTTAATTATTATTAATGGTTTATTCTTTATTAATACCCACCTGCGGTGAACTGTGCGCACTCTTCCTCCTCCCAGTGTCTTCCCACAATCATCCATTAACGGTCGATGCTCAGTAGACAGTGAATATACCGACCTGTTTAAGGAACCTGTGTTGGACTATCAGTGGAGAAAGACGGAGCAGCCAGAGTTAAATATTATCTGAAGGTAGGTGCGCTCTCTCAGCACCAAACAGTAACCAGAAAACCGTGTAGTATTTTGGTAACGACCAAAGAAACTCTAAAATACCGTCACACAAACATGGCAGACGGTGGATGAACAGTGTAATGAGTCAGTGTTTAATTCGGCTTGTATCGATCCACCAAAAGCTCTTCTTTTATTGAGAAATCGTATTTTTTAAAACGGCCCCCCTCTCATCCCCACAGTCTACTCCAACTACAATAACACAGCGAACCAATGGAGGCTGACAGCCAGCGGAGGCAGCACAATCCTAAATCAACAGGGACAGCAGTCTGTCTTCATACATTATATTATTACCGAACTGACAAGAAGACTGTCGACATATCACATCCTTTATCTCGTGTTTCTAGAGTTCTGTGTTTTACGGACACGTTAGGAATGGTTAAAATGACGTGTTTCTTAAAGGGAGTCTGGCACAATATTTTCCTGGGGCGCGGGGAGCTTAGTTGATTTAGTACTCAGACTGCTTTGTGCATTTTCAACATTTGTTGAGATACTGTGTCCCACGGTGTCCAAGCAGGTCCAAGTTTTGTTTTTGTAATCTTATAATAATAATAATAATAATAATAATAATAATAATAACTATAGGCCATCCACACTAAGGCACATACTGAAATGTAGTGATAATGTGCGTTTTATATTTAATCTGTGTGTATTTTACATTTCATGAGGACTGAGCTTTATTTCATGATCTGACCACCTGGTGTCGCTGTTTCCTTTGTCTGTAAAACTTTGCGGGAGCTATGCATGAGTGAGAGCATGCGCACTACTACCTACTGCACATCATTTCTCTGTTAATCCCGACCTTTATGAATATAGAAGTTCATTCCAAGGATAGAGGGTGTTGTGTGTTACACAGATACAAACATATAAACCCCCTGAGATAATCATCTGTTTCATCTATAGTCTTTAGCAGGTGCTGCTCTAACACACACACACACACACACACACACACACACACACACACACATAAATTATTTAATGTTCCTCAATTGCCCTTCATTTTCTTAACAGTGGGAGTAATTATTGGTTGGTAGTAGAACCTAACACTGTGTGTGACACACGCTTGGTTTGTGTGCATAAGGCGACAGTGTGACCGTTCATTCCAACACTGGAGAAGGTCTCACCAGAATCCACCAGTCCCGGCAATATGCCAAATTCAACTGATCGCCTGAGCCTCTGTTAGTCCTTGATCCAGGTCTGTACATCTGTCCTGTTACTTTTCTTAAGCCAGAAAATCCTGGAGGAGAATCTGCATTAGTTTCACTTTAATCAGTTTCTGACAGTTCAAATACAGGAATCACTGCAGTGCACAATCCAGAGACGTCTAACAATGAATGCAAAGCTGGAACTAAATTTGATGTCCACAGTTTATTTATTTTCTGTTTTACCAATGTCAAAGAACCAATGTGATGATTATTTGATTGCTCTTTCTATTGAAGCTAACTATGTATCTCACACTGTGCATCCCCACCCTGCTGCTGCTCCCTGTTATCTTATTAATAAAAGCAGGGATGGTACAGCAGTGAACACTAATAGTCACAGCTCCACTATTATAAAGCCTGATGAACTTCAGTTCAGAGGGGAAGGTTGTAGATTTGTGTTGGTTGTTCTTTCGTCTCCCATTAATCATCTCACAGCCCCTCAGGTTTATCTGGTGACCCTTTTTGGAGGGGACTGACCCTAGGTTGAGAACCACTGAATGAACAAGCTAGTAGTTAGTTAAATTACCTCCACCTGGAGCAGCTACAACAGTAACATGTTAGTAACAAGCAGCAAACAAATCCAGTCATCTTTTTGAATCAGGAGGATTCTGTTTTTAGGAGTTTTAATTCTATGATCAATCTTAATAAGTTTGTGATCTTAAAGCAGCAACAAGGGACTTTGATTCTGTGTTGATCTGGGGACCCCATGTGGTTAAAAGTGGTAGTGTTTCCACCTCTTTGTTTTATTGATTTCAAGTGAATTCAACCAAATCTGACCCGGGGTCATCCATCCAGAGTAACTGTATAGAACCAGCCAATCTCCTCTCTGTTTGTGTCGGTCATATAGAGACATTAGTATTAAACTGAGACTGTTTCATAACCACTTAAACTGCTTGTAGTACATTTAACCTGAAGATCAGTGAGGGAGAGTCATTAACCAAATGTTCAGCAGCCAAAAACCCAACAGCTTAAAGCTTCACACAGAAACAGAACTAACCAGGACCGCTGTAGCAGCTGTTGTTCAGCTTTAGAAATCACTCATCTTAACTCTATTACTCACAATATGAATATAAAATGTCTCTAAAGAACTTGATTTTAGTCTTCAGTAAGACTTTAAGTATCCAAAAACAGCTGCTGCAGCAGATCAATAATCACTTCAAAATAAAAGCATCCAGTCATCCATCAGGAAGGTTTATTCAAAAAGTTTATTTACACAATCGTAGTGTCAGTCATGATGATTGTAATGCCTCACTATTGCTTAGGAAATTTAACAAAGCACCAATATGAGAGAGACACCTTGGAAACATTGAAAACTTTGTGAAAGCACAGCTGGTTTGGTCAAACTATATTTCAGTATGGCACCTGAATAAAAACATGAAACTTCAGTACAAATAACTAATAGTAAACACACACCATCTTCTATAATGCAGTGTGTATGCTCACTATCTGTAATGGCAGTCAGCATCAATAATACACATTCAGTCAGAGTATATTACAGTGGACAAACACAACAAGGCACATTGAAGCAACACAGAAGATAGCTGACAATATATACTATAAAATATTTACAGGCAAGTTCAGCTGGACCTCCCATGTCAATAGACCTTTTTTAAGAATTAAAACCAGTGAGTTTAACTCTACCTTCTCTTTACAATCTTTTCCCTTTTTCCTTCAGTTAGGAATCTGATCTGCATTAATGTTTATTACAATCTCAGATCTGAGAATAGTCTTTTGTGTCCATCTCTTCTCATCTGGACTCTGACAGTCGTCTACATTCAGAGTCTCTTCTCACAAGCTTATTCAGACTATTAGTGCTCAACATCCATGATATCAACCATTACTGCTTCACTTCACAAGCTTCCTTTTGGTTGTATTTAAGTTTTGTCTCTTGTTTTAAGGCACAGCATGTTTAAGCTACAAGTTACTTTGTATACACACATCATAGATTCAGGAATCTGTTGTTCTGACGAATCAACCCACTATCTCTCTGCTCTGTTACAGTGTCATCAATAAATATCTGTTTAGTGAACCTGACCTTTTTGTTCTGAAACCTTTAAAAAAAAAAAAAAAGTGGATTTAATGTCATACAATATGATCTCTATGTCTCTTTAGTTTTATCAGTTATGTCCCCTCATTATTTATCACAAGTGTTTTCCTGTTTTGTTGAGTTGTCTGTTGCTTCACCTCATTCATTTATGTGCTATAATACATGTAACAGTCCAGCATAAAGTTACATTTTGAGTCTTCATGGACAACAGTGTGAGAGGAAATACAGGACAATACAATTCATTCATACAAAAGCCCTGTAATAAAAATGCTCTTTGTTGTTTGAGCTGCCTTACGTTGAAATATATCTAAGACCGTAGAGAGTGTAGGTATCAACACTAACCTAACATTAAGTGGCACAGATATAAAACACTTTGGCAGAATTTACCTGAGGAAAACGTCACAGAAACCTGTAATCTTGATTGATTTTGTTCATTTCCCCTGATTTCACGTCCAATTCCTGCTCCAACATGAGCCATGGTCAAATTGGTTTACAAACAGTTACTGTGGTGGTATTCACGGTCGAGGTGCAACTCATCAACTCCATCTGATTACTGCAGAGTATTGAAGGGTAGGAAGACAAAGTGGTTGTAGATTGCACATGTACACTGTACAGCACACACCCCTCCATAACATGAACCTATCAAACAGGTGGTGACTTAAGTGGCTGTGAAGAACCGTCAGAAGAACCGTTAGAAGGAGCTTTAGAAGCACCGTTGCTCTGCTGATGAGAACCTGCAGAGAAGAAAAAAGTATATATTACATAAAGTTAACTTTTATATTACAGAGAAGAATCTGTTTGCCAAAAGTCTGCAAACTGTACACAGTGGAGATTCAAAAGCTGTTTTTAGTCAGCTGATGAATTCCTTTGTTTTACAGATGACTCTCGATGCTCAGTGTTACCCTGAGACCAATGAACCTTTCCATGATATTCTAATTTATTGAGATACACCTGTAAATGAATGAGTGACTTTAAACTTTATGTTCTCAAACTATAAAAGATCATAAAATAGTTCAATAATATGGTTTTGCTCAGTTTAGCAATCTTTATGCACATGCCAATATGTTTACCATCATATGCTCCTCTGAGGGCTCCATAGGAAGCATGTTTGGTCTTTTTAAATCAATAAATGAATAAATTCATTCATTATAAATATGGCTGCTGGTTTAATGTTATATCAAATATCACTTAATCCACTAATGTCAGCCATATAAATAAGCAAGAAGTACTTGAAGCACTGAGCTGTCAATCAGAATGATCACTTGGTAGTTTAGGAGTCCAACCTCTGGTAAGAACAGATAAAGCAGCTGATGAACGGAGAGAAATCCTCAGAGCAGAATAAACTTTAAGCAGAAATAAAACAAGTTCTACCATCTGGAAATACAGTATTTTGCTCACAAACCAGACGACATAAAACAAGCACGAATATGAACCCAGCTTCACCTTGAAGCTGATGTTGAACCACAAACTCTACATTAAATATATTCAGTCACTGCAAGAACTAAATAAAATCCATTGTCTTCATTCAATAATATCCTGCCTGCTCTCCATATTGATATTTGTTCAAATCTCCAAATGAAATTGTGATGTGAAGATGTATATTAATTAGGGCATCAATCTTCTATGATCAGATTTGAACTCCATTCCTATTGTTCATATTTACTATGTAACTTCACAGTGTTTACACCAGCTTTTGCATTGTCAATGTGGTTGTTATACATTACAACAGCTTTTATTACTTTTTAATGGAGAGTGACAGGAGAAAGGGGGATGACACGCAGCAAAGGGCCACACGTTGGATTTGAACCCTGGGCCGCTGCAGCAAGGACTAAGCCTTGGTACATGAGGGACCAGCTTTAACAGAGAGGCATCCGGGTGCCCTGTTTGCTTCATGTTTAATTGAATCATTCAATATTAGAACCAGAGGCCTCATGTAAATAATTTACTATCATATGCTCCCCTTAGCGCTCCATAGGAACCTATCTGAGAAGAAAAATAAATGTCTGCACATTATGGATATTTTGATAATCTTACCTTTATTGCGACATCTTTTCATGCACTTTCTGGCTCCAAGCAAAGCCAGGACAATTGAAGCTCCCAAAAACAATCCACCCAACCATCCAATGAGCTCTTTCCTGGATGATTCCTTGCGCAGTTTCTCTGAAACACATCACAAAAAGTTAATGTAACACTCAAACTGTAACTGCAGATCATGTACAGCACACTGCTCATAGACTACACACAACAACAATTAAAGGAGTCTAAAAATATTTTAAAACTAATAAACTCATGAACAATGAAAATGATTTGAAAGAAATCTCACCATTGATGAACACGTAGGTCTCAGAATGAGTCTGATGGTGGATTTCCTCCTGTGTGACTACACAGAGGTAGTGGTCGGTCTTGGTCACAGTGGTGAGGAGGGTAACATCGTAGCTTCCTCCTCTGTCTGAGACCTGTGGCTCCTCAGCAGGAAGGATGTTTCCAGCTCTGTCCTTCCACTCTACTTTAGGTTCAGGAGAAGCACCTCGAACCTCACACTGCAGCAGAGCCCAATACTCTGTGGCACTAAGTGTCCAGGTGTACGGCTTTGGAGCTCCTGTGAACACAATATAAAGAAAAGCTTGTTAAGGACAACTTTGCTCTCCATTAAGGCTGAGGGGCCCTTTAGATAGTGACCCACAGAGTCCTACCTTAAAAGACAGATCAGGAGAAATCATGCTGATGATGTCACTAAGTACTCATAAGCTGGGTATCTAACAGGGTTACAGATATAGATATCAGTGAGACATCATCACTCACCTGTGATTTCTCCTGATCGGTCTTTAATGGTAAGCTCTGAAACACAATAAGAACATTAATTACAGTGAGTGATATTATGAACGTACAGTCATGGACGAAAGTATTGGCCCCCCTGGAACTTTTTTCCAGAAAATGCACCATTTCTCCCAGAAAAGTGTTGCAATTACAAATGTTTTGGTATACACATGTTTATTTCCTTTAAGTGCATTGGGACAACACAAAAAAGCAGAAGAAAAAATCCTTTTACACAAAACTCCAAAAATCGACTGGACAAAATCATTGGCACCCTGTTAAAACTGTGGGTAAATAATTTAATTTCAAGCAAGTGATCTTCGTTTAAACTCACCTGTGGTGACAAGTAACAGGTGCTGGCAATATATAGAAATCGAAACTGAAGCCAGTTAGAGTGTATAAAAGTTGACTCAACCTTTGTGTTGTGTGCCTGTGTGTGCCACACCAACCATGGAGAAGAGAAAGAAGAGCCAAGAATTGTCTGAGGACTTAAGAAGCAAAATGGTGGAAAAATATCAACAATCTCAAGGTTACAAGTCAATCTTAATGTTCCTTTGTCAACTGTGCGCAATATAATCAAGAAGTGGATCAAATGGTGGATTAACAACCTCAGTCAACTTCCACACAAATTCAAGCTGCAGACTCAGGGTGCAACGGTGTCAGCTCAAACCATACGTCGTCATCTGAATGAGATGAAGCGCTATGGCAGGAGACCGAGGAGAACCCCACTTCTGACACAGAGGCAAAAAAGCCAGACTGCAGTTTGCAAGAACATACCTGAGTAAGCCCCAATCCTTCTGGGAGAATGTTTTGTGGACAAATCAGACTAAGGTAGAGCTTTTTAGCAAAGCACGTCATTCTACTGTTTACAGAAAACAGAATGAAAAGTGGTCCAAAATTCCAGTTGAGAGGTGTAGGAAACTTGTTGATGGTTATAGGAAGCGATTGGTTTCAGTTATTTTCTCCAAAGGGTGTGCAACCAAATATTAGGTTGAGGGTGCCAATGATTTTGTCCGACCAAATCTTCTGCTTTTTTGTGTTGTCCCAATGCACTTAAAAGGAAATAAACATGTGTATACCTAAACATTTGTAATTGCAACACTTTTCTGGGAGAAATGGTGCATTTTCGGGAAAAGTCCATGACTGTATATGTCGCTGGCATATTAATGTACTAAAATGTAGTGGGGAAAATGACATAATTCACACAAATTTAATAAGGGAGCTGCATGTTTGAACCATTTAGTAATGAGACGGATGACAAGATACATCAGAAACTCACCAACAACAAGCTCAATGTAGAAGATCTGACTTGGTTGAAGACGAGGAAACTCACAGGTGTAGTTTCCACTGTCAGCCAGCTGCGTATTACTGATCTTTATGGAGGCGTTACCGTTCTTCAGTTGATCAGAAAAATATGAAACTCGACCTTTGAACTGCTGATCTTGACCATCATAGCCATTATTGTAATGAATGCCTGCATTATAATAGAACACCTCCTTCTTCCTCTGACCATCTTTCCTCCAGTCAAACAGTTTATCTACAATGTTCTCCTTGGAGCTGAGAGAACAGGGTAGAACAACATCACTGCCGACTTCCACAACCACTCTGACCACAGCTGGACCTGAAAGATGAAACATGTTTCAATCATTAGTTTTAATAGAGAGCAATCATTAAATATAAATGATCAATCTAATAGATATGATAACAGATTGATGCAGAAATGAGTAAATATTCAGCTCAGTTTTTCTCCATTGTTTTGATATATTGTTAGAAACAGAAGCTCAGTTTTGAGAGCACATCCATCCATGATACCCAAGGTGCAAGAGGAGGAGCTCATGCGGGACACTGTACTCTCTACAACTGAATGTGTTAGAGTACATTGGGAGGATGGAGAAGGGTCAGACTGGACCTCATATTCTCCACCTTATTCACAGAATGACCAATGAACTCTTCAGATTGCTCAACATCTGGGGCCAGCTGCATTAAACTCTCGTATATTTAGGTGTAGAAATCTGTGTTAACACAAAACAGGAAACATGCAGTCTTTAGTTCAGATTTCTAAACCTACGTCTGTTCCTGCGTGTTTTTCCTCATACATCTCTATCATCCTGAAACCTGCACGAGCCTTCTGACCATTCCCACCATTTACTATAAATGGCTTAAAAAGGACCCAACTGCCTGATTTACATATGAAGGCTCAGCATTTAGAGGAGTTTAGAGGAGAAATGGCAGAAGGAGGGAAAAAGCAACTGAATAAGAAGAAGCTCAGTTTTACAGAATGTGAACTGGAGGTAAAACGTGTTATTTGGATCCCTAAACTCTGGTATGAACGTCTACAACCCCTAATATAGTGGCACTTTAACAACCTGTCAATTGGTCACTCACACCTGAAGGTATAAATTATTCTTATTCATTATTTATATAAAGATGAACATCATAGTTATTATAATGCAGTGACAAACACACTTGATAGAAAGAAATCAAGGCCAGTCAAAAAAGGTCCTTAATAACACACATCCCTATGTTAGTGGAGTTTTTAAACTGCAGCTTGTATCCTAACACAGTGCACTGAAAGAATACAGCTCTAAATAAAATGTCACTTATTTGGCGACTATGACTCCAAGGACTACGTGATGTTAAAGATGTGTAACAGCATGCACATTTTCACCACCTTTTATACATTTGGAAACCTGCGTGGAAAGTGGCATAAACACACTTTCCACGTGTATGTATTTGTTTCTCTGGATCAGAACAAGAAGTAGAGGGACCGCTGATAACAGAGCCAATTACCCTAAAGACAGCTTTAGGATTGTGCTTGTTTCTGGATATTAATTCAGAGAAATAGGCTCATAACAACAACAATAAATTAACATTTGGTTTTTAAGGTTACTATGTGCTCATTCTACCAGGGAAGTCTATCAGGTTTCTGTTTCCTAGTTTTAAACTGCACTTTGGTTGAGAATGGAGATGCACTCTTTATTAAATGAATTTAACAGTGCGTCACAACAACAACAACAACAACAACAACATGTGGCTGCTGAACCAGCGTTGATAATGAGTGTGTTGTAGGGTAAAGACTCAGCTCAGTACCTGTTCTCTCTACAACCAGCTGATCACACACACACACACACACACACACACACACACACACACACACACACACACTTCACATACTACTGTTAGTTTAACTTTAAGCAATAATAAATAAATAAATTGTTTATTGGCTGTGTGCTTTTATTCTTTAAGGTCCGACCTAATTCTATTAATATGCTCTCTAACAGTTATAAACGTGTTTGAATAAGTATTATAAAGTTGTTTTCATGTTATTGTTGTTATGATTGTGTATTGAATCTTTATTTGAGGGTGAGTTGTTGCAGTGGACTAATCAGTAACTGTAAGCTCTCAGTAGCTCACATTAACTAACACTAAGTGAATATAGTGTTTGACTTTCTTACCGGTTTCATGTCCAAATATTATTCCAGCTGATATCAGCAGACAGACACATACATCCTTCAGAGCTGTTTGCTTCATTCTCATTAGTTGTCCTCCTGAATTAAAGCTGAGGGACTAAAAACTAACGTTAACTATCGATGTTGTGATGATGGCTGCTTGGAAAACTTTTCCTCACCGACCTCTCCCGGAAGTGAACCTTGCTTCCTCTTCAGGTTCTTTAAAAATAAAGTTTATTTACAAACGTAAACATTGACAGTAAATAAACAGACAATGCCAGCGGACAGACTGTAATCATACATTAGTTAAATAAAGTGTACAAGGTAAATAAACGTAAAGTTCAGACACTTCAGAGACTGTAACACACATCAGGGATTTAAAATCAACTTAAAATCCTGATTAAAGGACAATTACTCCATAACTTCTAACTTATCCAGATAACATTGTTGTTGTTTATGTGCTTTGTTGTATGTTTTGTGTATTGTTGTCCTTGTTTTTAATGGTTTATGTGTTTGTATGGAGTGTCCTTTGTGTCTGACATTACATCTGTCCAGAGACTGCAGATGAAAATGAGTCAGGACGGTTAAACTGGCACATTTACAGAAATATCTGTTACTGTAACTTTAAACTGTTTACATAATGAATAAATAAATGATGAGATGATATCTATTAGGTGGAGAATTATATTAACACAAAACATTTCAGCAATGTAATGTCAGTATTCTCATTCACAGTTTGGTTTTATTTTAAATACATTTATTTTGGTGTCTCTAGTATCTAACCCGGTAGGACCTCAGGTACCAAGGTTAAGATCTTGAGTCTGACCTGTAGACCTTTTACTATATGTCCTCCCCTCTCCTGTCCATCTCTCAAGCTGCCCTGTCGAGGAGAAATACACCCAAAAATATGTATTTTATTAAAGAAATTCAACAAATCAAACTTTCACTGCTTATCAAGGAACTTTAATAGTTTTTCAGAGAAGATCATTCATTTCCTCACTTACTTTTATTCTGGAGAAACTGCCTCAAACAGGTTTAGTTTCTGTTGATAAAGTACAGGTCAGGAGAATTATTGACATTTCTGCTTTAATATTGGATTTATGATATAAGATATTTGTTTTTATATTAGATCATTGTAATTAGTAACTTCGGGTTTATCTAATTTAATACACCAATGCACTTTTATTCATGTGAAGTTAAAGTACCGCTCAGGTGGATTCTAACAGGTAAATTGAGCAGTTCTTCTGCATCATTGATAGTTATTAAAGATTACGCTTTTATTCTGAAGGGCTTCCGGAAGTGACGCTATCGTTGCAGTTTGCAGAAACTGTGAAACCGAAAGTGTTTGAGATCGGTGTGTACGCAGTGAGGAGTGTCTGAGGTTCCGTTCTAAAGAGAGCTGATCAGTGAGCTGATGTTTCATCCTCAGAGGAAGACTATGGATCTTCTTCCTCTCGTGTGTCTCTGTCTGCTGACCTGGTCTGCAGGAACGGCTGCTGATCACAGTAAGAAAACTCATCACTCTTCTTTTATTTCTGAAGCTGTCTGAAACAGGAAATGAACTAAACTGCTAACAGCTGTAACGTGATGTAAAATGCATCCTGATAATCGATATTATTGATTGAATTGATTACATCATCATTGTGATGTTAGGAGCTGCTTTAGAAGTCAGATCATTACCGCGTGTGTGTGTGTGTGTGTGTGTGTGTGTGTACGTGTGTGTGTGTACGTGTGTGTGTGTGTGTGTGTGTGTGCGTGTGTGTGCGTGTGTGTACGTGTACGTGTGTGTACGTGTGTGTGCGTTGTGTGTGTGTGTGTGTGTGTGTGTGTGTGTGTGTGTGTGTGTGTGTGTGTGTGTGTGTGTGTGTGTGTGTGAGTGAGTGTGTGTGTGTGTGTGTGTGTGAGTGAGTGTGTGTGTGTGTGTGTGTTTGGGCGTCTCCTCTTCCTCTTCTAAAACTAACGGTTCTCTGCACCGAGTGTCAAACTTCAGACTCTGATATTTTACAATATTATATCTGAGTCAGTGAGAAAGTAAAAGGTTTATTAAAAGGTTTTTTTTTGTCATTTTAAAATTGATTGATTTTTGTGCTGGAAGAATATTTTATGTTTTTAAACAGTTTTATTTATTTATTTTTATTATTTTTTATAGTTTTTCTAACTTCTCTGCCCACAAAGTGTAAGGCAGTGCAACCAAATATATATCTATATTTATATTTCCTACTGTTGATTTTAAGTTTTTCTTGTTTCTTTTTCGTTCCTCACTGCGGTAACTTGAGCCGCAGAGAGAGAAACTGTGGTAAAGTGAGCCGCAGTCAGAATGTGGTTGCACCTACAGTAGGGTTTTTACGGTAGGAAGGTCCTGAAAGATACATATAACTGTTGTTCTTTTATGAAAATGACTAAATACTGAAATAATAATAATTACAATAATAAATACAATATATAAAATAAATATAAAATGTTCAACATTTACTTTTTCAGTTATTTTATTAACATAAATAATGTTATGACTAAAAGTATTAGTCATTTTCATAAAAGAACAACGGCTATATGTCTCTTTCAGGACCTTCCTACCATAATAACCCTACTGTAGGTGCAACCACATTCTGACTGTGGCTCACTTTACCACGGTGAGGTTTGAGCACATGTGTTACCTTTTGGCTTTGCTAGCAAGTTCATACATATACATTTGAAATAAAATAAAGAGTTTAATGATAAAATAAGATGTTTCTAGTTTTCCATTGAGGGCAGAGTTCACAGGATTAACTGAGGACAATGTGCTAGACAGGGTCAACAAACTACAGTTAGTAGTTCTATCATACAGAATATATATGGAAAGTGTACCGGCCAACCTGAGAGCTGAAAGTAGATATTTTTATTCATATTTGAGAGATCTACAAACTTCCTCACTCAGCCATAAAGGTCACTGGGGGTCCTCTGGTTGATGCAATATCCTTTTAACTGATATAACCTCTTTACTTCAAAATAAAAGTCAAATCGTACGATTGTGCCACACTGACAGTTTACTGATTGCTTGACTAAAGTTTTTCAGTTATTTTAAAGGGCTTTAAAATCATTTGTGTTTGTAAAATGTTGTTTATTATTATTATTTATTTACAGAATCATGCCATGGTATTTTACTTTAATTTATCAAAGGTTTTTAATTAATATTTATTGTTTTAATGTACTTATATTGTATTCACACTAAATAGGTTTTATATAATAAAATATGTGTCAACAATGTATTAAATGATTGACCCATATGTGTATATGAGTGAATCTTTGTGTCTGATATCTGAGTGTAGTCCAGAGGTTTGTTGTTTTTGTCTTTTTACCAACTAGACAAAGAAATCACTATGAACAGAATTAAGTTTCACTTTTAGTTCTGAGTTTATCCTCGTCGCTCTCTCTTGTTTCCTCTTTCTTCTTCTTTGTGTGTTGAGAGAGCAGACAGAGAGTCTGACTGACAGCAGAGTCAGTGATGAAAAGGAAAAGTTAGTTGTTATATATAGTTTTTGTTATATCTGTGAATCTGTGTGTCTGTTAAAAAAGCAGTAAAAGTACAAATATTCAATCTGGAGGACAATGTTCTAGAACAGGTCAATAAACAAGAAAGTTAGTTGTTAAATCATAAATTGATGTATTAAAACAAACGTCCATATTTCTGTCTTTACTTAATGACTCTGCATGTAAACATACTGATTAATAATGTTTTTATCTTCCAGGTCCAGTGGTTGTCAAAGTGGAACAAGGCAGTTATGTTATTCTACCCTGTTCCCTCAGCACTCAGCAGAGCATTACGTTTGAGCACTTTGAGTGGAAGAAAGATGGTCAGAAGGATGTGTTCTTTTATGATGGAGGCAAGCATTCCAATAACGACCATAAAGGTCAAGATGAGCAGTTCAAATGTCGAGTCTCACATTTTGAAGATCAACTGAAGAACGGTAACGCCTCCATAAAGATCAATAATACGAAGATATCTGACAGTGGAAACTACACCTGTGATTTTCCAGATCTTCAACCAAGACAAACCTTCTACATAAAGCTTGTGGTTTTTGGTGAGTACTTTCATTAAACAGTTAAAGATGTTGTTCATTTACTCATGAGACTGGTTTGAGAGTCTCTGATGGACTTTTGTCAAGTAGTCAGAATCCACATCTGGCAGAGCCTCGTCCCCACAGCGCTGCAGCCACATCTGGACTGATTACCTCTGTATCAAACATGATATTAGTGACGCATTGATCATTATGTCTCTGTACAATGAAATCTCAGCAGTCTGAAATCAGTGTGCACTCTCAGGTTTTTATTACCTCTCTGCTTTCCAAACCCTCTGATATAATTCTGTTTTGCCTTTTAGATCCTGACCCAGAGCGCAATATCTTAACCTCTTGGGGTTCATTTTATTGATGTGCATTTCTGATTCTTAATATCTACCAGTTTTAAACTGTTTAATAGCACAAACATGAGGAACTGATACATGTTCATTTAATCACAGTAAAGCAAACACTCTGAGGTTTCATCAGGTGTGTTAATCTTACTGAAGGCTCTGAGAGAGTTAAATTGTTTAATGACGAAACAGAAACAAATAGAAGTTTTCTTGTTTTTGTTTTCATTTGACTTTTGTTTAAAATCCAGTAAATAAGACATAATACAGACTATCAGGCTGAAGTTCTCAGGATCTCTCCCTCAACTTGTCTATAATGTCTGTAGAAACTTTGATGTTGACAGACAGAAGTGGCTCTGAGATATTTTAGAAAGTGCAGTACAGATTATCTCCAGCAGGTGTCCACAGAGCTCTCTAAAACTTCTCCAAAGTTCCCAAATGATGACAATAAATCCCTTTAACCTCACTCTGACCCTGAATAAATGTCACTAAGAGTTTAATTGAACTATAAAAATCTGTTTTTAATAT
Organism: Dicentrarchus labrax; assembly: GCF_905237075.1. Lineage (NCBI taxonomy): Eukaryota > Metazoa > Chordata > Actinopteri > Moronidae > Dicentrarchus > Dicentrarchus labrax. Next base: position 34,386,173 of record NW_026136711.1, read on the forward strand.
TTAAATAAAGATGTACATATTAATTATCACTGAATAATGTCTGTGTAAACAGATAAATAAAGTTTCTGTGTTCTGTGGGAGTCCCACTACCACAGGAAGTCCGACAACGTTAACTTCCATATATGGTCAGACAGGTAATTTCAGTGGCTACAAACTCAGCGTGTTTTCACGGTGCTGACTTACCATTGGATGAAAGTATCTGTCAATCAGACACAGGTGGAGCTCCTGTGAAGATGCTCTCCTGTGATTGGCTGATGGAGTTAAAGGTCTGTTAGTTTGCTCACTTTAGGTCGTAGAAAGATGCTGATTGGTTTGTTTTGTTGCTGGGCGTTTACTGATTTCAGAGAGACTGAACATCATTGGTCCAATCTTTAATTAACAACTTAATATTGACAGAAATGACGTAGTTTTAAAGTTTGATGAGCGGCGCCAAAATGAACCGAGAGACACAATCGACTTTTATTCTCCTTATTTTTACTTCCGCTTGAAGTGAAACAAGTTGGATTTAATCGGTGGACTTTAGTTCTTTAAAACGAGCTCCTGTTCGTCTCCAAATGTCTGTTTTTGGACCCATAAATACATTTGAACTGCAGCTAGACAGGATAGCTAGTAAGTTGCTAATGAGTTTACTGCCATAAAGTAATACAGTGCTGTTGTAATGTCGTAAATCGTATATTTATTTATTTTCTTAAACAACATTGCACATTTACAGAAGACATTATAGCTGATTTAACTGAGTAGTGCATGATCAGTGATCTCCTCTGTAAACTCAGTGGAACACCCCTTTACAGACGAATGAAGAAAATAAAATGTATGATTCACTATTTGTCTGATTAGGGTTTCATTTGTTCGATATAAAATATAAATCAAAGCATCATCTTTAAATCAAAGGAATATCAAGTGCTGGATAAATTTAAATGATAAAACGTAAACTAACCTGTAGTTTTAAATAAAATAATTATTTGATAAAACAAATACAATCTGAAATCTTTCATCAGCTGCTGTTGGCTACAAAAGAACAATTGAAACCAGTTTAATGATGAGTTTTGTGTTCTGGCAGCATGAGACTGTTGATCAAATACACTCAGTGGCACAATGAAACCCTGATAACAGACTGAGTGTACACATACAATTGAACGTTGTTATATTCATTCAGTGTAATAGAAATATTTCCGACATATCAGACAACAAATTGTGGCATAAAGATTTAAGGTTTGTCCAATCTTTTCACTGTATATGTGCTTCTGTCATGATGTGAGTCAAAAATAGTGTTTGCAGTTGTAAAAAGTTAACAATCTATTCATTCTAAGAAATTAGGGTTTGAAATATCATCCCTAATGCTGGAAGGTGTAATTAAGACTTATATTCCCAATATTATTTGTCTAATCATGTAAATTTTATGTTTAACCTTTTATCTTTTATTACGTTCACAGGTGCAGCTGCAAAGCCGTCTGTCAGAGTAGTTAAAACAGATGATGGGGTGCAGCTGCAGTGTGAGGTTGAAGGTGTTTCTCCACAACCTAAAGTAGAGTGGAAGGACAGTGCTGGAAACATCCTTCCTGCTAAAGAACCACAGGTCACAGAAAGAGGAGGAAGCTACAACGTCATCCTACAAGCTACTGTAACCAAGGCTGACAACTTCACCTGTGTAGTTACGCAGAACGACATCAACCATCAGATTTCTGCTGAGACAGTTGCTGCGCCTCTTAATGGTGAGATAGATAGATAGATAGATAGATAGATAGATAGATAGATAGATAGATAGATAGATAGATAGATAGATAGACAGAAACTTGTCATTAGTAGCATTGTGTTGCAGTGAGGGTCCCAGATGACAAACATGTTGGTAGAAATGTAGCTTCATTGACTGCAGCAGAGTGTTGGTTGATTCCAAGCAGAACTAACTTCAAATCCAGCATCAGGTTTTGAGTTGAAGTGAAAATGGAGATGAAAACAAGAGTGAAAGTGTCACAATGTGATTTGTAAATGTGAGCAGGAATCCTCCTCCTCTGTCTGAGTGTGAAAGCAGGAGTTCACTAATGTTCACCTCTTCCCACATTTACTAACATTTGGCTTGTGCTTTGTATTAAATGTGACTGTGTGCAGCTCACTGAAGCATGTGGGCTGATTCAACCAATCACAGCTGATGTATGATTGAAGCATAAGGCTGTAGCACAGAGGACACAAAATGGCGACACAGTGCGATTCTCCAGCTGTGGTTTCCAGTCAGATGTGTGATTGTGCCTGCAGCTTCCTGACAGCAGAAGTATTCAGTGTAAATAGGTTGAACTTCACATTGTTGTGCAGTAAATGAAGCAACAAGCTACCAATCAATAACTCTGCTCTGGATTTCTCTCAGCACAGGAAACACACTGAAAGCTTTATCACTGAATCTACAACACAAACATTTGAATCTTCACATTTGTGGACAGCACTCAGTGGTGGAAGAAGTAATCAGATTATTTACTTTAAGGAAAAGTAGCAAAACTACAAAGTAAAAATACTCTGTTACAAGTAAAAGTCCTGCTTTCACAATTCCACCATCAGTTCAATATAAAGTAGCAAAACTATTATAAAAGTATTATATTGTGTACATAGATCACATGTTTTATATGTGAAATCAAAGTAAGTAGCTCTATCTGTCAAATGTAGTGCAGTAAAAAGTGGAATATTTCCCTCTGAAATGTAGTGAAGTTGAAGTATAAAGCAGCATCAAATGGAAATACTCAGTAAAGTAGCTCAGAATTGTACTTTTACTGCTCAGTGAAGCAGAAAGCGAGCTAAGCTGCACATTCAGCTGAATGGGTGATATTTGATTTGAACAAAGCTCATCAATACGAGCTGTAACAACAACCATGATCAAATAAAGATGTGTTTATAAGACGTAATCCAGAGTCCATCACAGCCTGGGCTCAGGGTGTAGAGAACTGGGCTGTACACACATTGTCACACACATTTGCAGATCTCAGGCACAGCAGCAGTTTAACACAAGTCCCATGGAAACAGTGTGAAGTAGAGGAGGCAGGACAGTGATTCAAACAGTCTTCTACTGATGAGCAGCACGTCTCAGAAACAGGACGATGCTACAACATCACCCTCCTCACTACTGTGAGCAGAACCACAACCAAGCTCTCAGCTGTGGACATTTCAGGAGCATACACACCTTTAGTGGTTGTTTGTGTGGCTGATGTCCAATCTGCTGTGTGTGATATACAATTACATTCTGAGTGTCACATTCACTCTCTCTCATCTGTTTCAGAGTCCACTGGATGGATTGTTGGTGCAGTTTTCATCACTCTTATTGTAGTTGGTGTGATTTTAGCTGTGCTTGTATGGAAGGGCTGCATCAAACTAAACTTTAAGAAAGGTGAGTTTAAATTATTTATGGTTTCAACATATTCATGATGAACAAACAACACAACACATTCTTTACATGTATCTTATATTTAGTCAAATTCCAGGCAGCATAATGTAAAGTCCTAATCAAACTTCCCACTGGGAACATCATACAGTTATACATATACACAGTCATACACCCCTTGACAAAGAACATATTTTGGGGATTTTTTGATAATTACGTTTGATATCACAAATTTAACAAGAAACAACAACATCAAAAATTGAACCCAAAATTAAAAAAAGATAATCGTAGCACCCTATCCTAACACCCTGAGCGAGCTGCTTTATTTATTTCTACTAAGGTGGTGGAATCAGCAACAATACAAAGAGGCCACAGTGTCCCGCTGGTGCTGAGTCAGCGCTTCTCTCTGCCCTGACTCAGCACACAGACGGTTCTAAGACTGACTTTTTTGCCACACAAACTTTATTCAGAATATTCAACTAAACACCAGAAATGCACATTCAGTCAGGCAGATTGGGCCGAAGGTGGACCCCTAGAGAAGACACAGACCAGAATGAAGTTTAAACAAACAGTATTGAAGTAAAATATTTTCTATATAATCTTAAGTGAGTATTAACATTAATATTTGCAGAAAATATAAAATGTAGAAAATAATACACCTTCACTATTAACTATTCAAAACAGACCTGCAAAAGCAAATCTGTTTGTGTGTCCACCAGAATGATTTATATAGAAGTTGACTCTGTGTAATATATTCTTTCCTTTTCTTCTCTGCAGGTTCTTGTCAGCAGAGCACGTTGTAACGAAGCTCCTGCTAACAGTTCATCTAACAGGTCTTCTTTTAGGTCTATGTTGTGAAGGTGTGTGTGTGTGTGTGTGTGTGTGTGTGTGTGTGTGTGTGTGTGTGTGTGTGTGTGTGTGTGTGCGTGTGTGTGCACTCTACAGTGTAGGGCTATTTGAATATGAGACAGCTCAACAATGTATAGCTTCCTTAATGACTCTGAGCATCAACAGATTGAATACGTTTTTCTTTTATTTGGATGAACTCTGAATGTTACTTTTAATGTTATTGTTTTTTGTTTTTTGATTTGTTCTGTTTCATCCTGTCATTATGCATCTCATTAGTATTTCCCTCTCTCTCTCACATTGTTGCTGATGCTGTTACATTATAGCACATTAATGAATGGAATGAAGCGACAAACACAACTCAACCAAACAAGGAAATTATAAGAGAACAAACATTTATTTTAAAGATCATATTGACTGTATTAAATCCAAATGTTTAGTTCTAAAAGTTCGGGGGCTCAAACCAAAAAAAGGAAAGTACTATATATATACATATAAAATAATCAGGTGACCTGTTAGAACAGCAGATCTATTATGAGAGGAGAAGAGATGGAAACACATGACTTCTGTCAGATCTGAGACTGTTAAATACATGAATGTAGATCAGATTGAAGGAATCCTTTGTCACTGGGATGTTAAAGAGAAGGTGGAGATAATCTTACTTGTTTCAGTTCTTGAAAAAGGTCCATATTGTATTAATATGTTACATCCAGTTGAACTTGAACTTGTTAGAAATATTTTATTGCTTGAGTGTGAATAATTTTTAAATATGTGTAAAATAATTGTTTTACTGCAGTTAACTTAGAAACTCACTGCTTTGTTTTCATTATGATGCCAAACAGGAGTCTTCTGGAGGCTGTTTACACCTGCTGTATATTCAGACAAACACTATAGAGCGGTATCTTACTCACAATGGAACCTCTCACTGTCCATCATTACTCTCCTTTGTTCCAGTTCAGTGTTACACTAACCTCTAGTTACTTTAACCTGCTCTGTCAGCAGCCCTGCAGGAGAGGGACGCTGGGACACCCTGGGGTTTTCTGACTTCATGAGACACACACTTTTACTTTCTCTCACCGTGTGGAAATCTGATGATTTACATCACAGATGACCAAGAAAGGCATTAATGCCAGAAGGGATGACACAATAGATGTTTTGGAGTTAACAGCAGTATCAGTGAAATTCCACGATTCTTGATCCCAATTAGATACCGCTGTAAAAAACTAAACAATAAATATCATATACTTAAATATATACTATTAATAATATATACTAAAATATTCTAAATACCCATGCTAACACAATAAAGACTTTTATATACAAGAAATACTTATTAGCATCATTGTACAAAGAATACCATCATAGTAACTCACTATCTGGATTTGTCATTGATGCAAAATACACAAAATAATAATAATGAAGCTCCGCTCAGCTGCCCTGAAATAATCAGAATCATTAGACAAAAGGAACTTGTATTGTTTGCTGTTGTCTAGGTTTAAAAACAGTTTTACATCAGAAAGTACAAGGCAAGACAATCACAATCTACATGTATACAAGGTTTGCCCTTTATGATCGGTATAAATACACTCTCTCCTTGTTTATGTACACAGAAATCAACCCGTCTCCTCCGTGCACTGACTTTCCCTCCTCTCTTCATCCATTACAGCGATTACAAAAACAAAGTGTGTGTTCTTGATCCCAATTAGATACCGCTGTAAAAAACTAAACAATAAATATCATATACTTAAATATATACTATTAATAATATATACTAAAATATTCTATAACATTTGAACATAACGAAAAACAACAGAAAGAAAGAAATAACTTCATGTGTAACGTTTCCTGAATTTAACAATCTGTTGTAGTGTTTCACAAAGTTTCTAAAGTTTCCCCTCACTCAGTAACTCAAAATCGTAAGATATTTAAAAAAATGTATTAAATAATTTATCTAGAGATAATGAGGTTACTAGTTCAGTGGTCAAATCAGATGAAACAGGCAGCGTGTTCACAAACATCTGCAGCTCATCAGCGGAGGTAAAAGAGCCCTAGCACATAGTTTCATTACAGTGAACTAAACAGAAGTGTGGTGTACTTAGAGGATGTCAGTTTCAGTGTGACCCAGGATGTATTAGAGATCATAAGATATGTGGTCAGAAAGTGAAGGAAAGTGGTTTGTGTGATCGGATTAAGTCACATGTTAATACCAGGTGTAAACAGGCTCATAGAGACACTGTGTGATTCTTCTTCCTATTGCAATAGTGTGCAGTGTATATACAGTATTTTATTTTATTAAGAGTTGTCTGTGCTGCTTCAATGTGCCTTGTTGTTTGTTCACTAATATATTCTGACTGAATGTGTATTATTGATGCTGACTGTCATTACACATAGTGAGGATACACACTGTGTTATAGAAGATTGTTTGTGTTTGAAATAATAAAATGTGATTGGACCAAACCAGCTGTGATGTCACAGAGTTTCCTTGTTGATGAGATATTCTTCCAATCAGTGAGTTAATGTTGTTAAGTTGTCTTTTCTTCCTCATGTGGTTCTTTGTTATTGGAGCAGCTAGTTAGCTGGTGACGTAGCGACAGCACACTGCTACAAACTCTACATCTGTCTACCATCACTTCCTGTTTCTACTGTGGACATTAAAGTGTCCTAAATAATAATGAGACATTACAATCATCATGTTTAAACTTTTGTCTCCAATCGTTTGAATAAAACAAACTTTCCTGATGGATGACTGGATGCTTTTATTTTGAAGGAAATCAGAGTGGTTATTGATCTGCTGCAGCAGCTGTTTTTGATACTTAAAGTCTTACTAAAGACTCTTTGAACACAAACTAACTGGATTTAACATTTATTTAAATAAAACACAGCAACCCAATAAAACAAGTTCTATAAAGTCATTTTATATTTATATTGTGATTAATAGATTTAAAATGAGTGATTTCTAAAGCTGAACAACAGCTGCTACAGAGGTCCTGGTTAGTTTTAAAGAATACTGAATATTTCTGTATAGTTATTTTATTGGCTGTCTTTGGGTCAGATTCAGATTCCCCTTTTTTAAATAGTGGAGACACTACTGCTTTTGTCCACAGGGGGGCGCCAGAATCAACACAATGAAAGTTCATCATAGAAATAAAACTGTTAAAGAGTCCTCCAATCACCTCATTCAAAGATAAACAACAATAATAATTTGTTGAACTCCTGTATCACTGAATATGAAGCCTCTGTCAGCGGTGGTGAGTAACTTTATTTAATAACCTGAATAAAGTTGATGTTTATGTGGACTGTGGTTGAGAACCACTTCCTGCTCATTCTCACTGTGTTCATATGAGACAGCTGCATGAATAAGAAGTTATTGTACATTGGACCCTTTGGTACTCGGATACTTTAAGTAAAAATACACAACTCTGTAAAAAAGCTCCATTACAAGTAAAAATACTGCATTCAAAGTAAAACTACAGAAGTATTATCAGCTAAAAGTAATGAAAGTATCAAAAGTAAACAGGATGGCACAGCTACTTCAGTAAACTGATCTAAAGATGTAAATGAAGGCAGGCTGAATCCCATCTGAGTCAATAAAACATTATTGTTTAATGTTTGTCATTAATCATGAATCCACAACACAGCAGTTTGTTTAGTGAGTAGGAAAAAAACGTGAGTATTTACATCTACCGTCATACACGTCACAGTTTATACCCATGCTAACACAATAAAGACTTTTATATACAAGAAATACTTATTAGCATCATTGTACAAAGAATACCATCATAGTAACTCACTATCTGGATTTGTCATTGATGCAAAATACACAAAATAATAATAATGAAGCTCCGCTCAGCTGCCCTGAAATAATCAGAATCATTAGACAAAAGGAACTTGTATTGTTTGCTGTTGTCTAGGTTTAAAAACAGTTTTACATCAGAAAGTACAAGGCAAGACAATCACAATCTACATGTATACAAGGTTTGCCCTTTATGATCGGTATAAATACACTCTCTCCTTGTTTATGTACACAGAAATCAACCCGCCTCCTCCGTGCACTGACTTTCCCTCCTCTCTTCATCCATTACAGCGATTACAAAAACAAAGTGTGTGTTCAGTGGATTTAGTGTCACAACGTTACACACAAACTGGTACTTGTAGTTCTTAGTGAGAATGAGCCTTTGTTTCACACACAGCGCTGTACTTTAGCTTCAGTTAGCACAAACCCTTCTCCTCCTCTATTCTCTTCTACAAGTGTTGATCACACGTCTTCCTACAGGACACTTTTATAAAGAACCAAATTTGAGCAAATGTCTCTTAAATGTCTCTCGAGCTTAAAAAACAAACAAGTATGAAGAAAAAAGCTCAGAGAAACAACAAATAATTCAAAGTGGACTTCTCAGATCACAACAGGCTTTGCATAGGTTTTTTTTATAGACGTGAACAATCTCAACAGGTTTGGACGATTTACTGCCAGAATTAAGTTTACATGTGATTGCTGAGTATACTCAAACTAACACAACCTAACACCACAGCCCTTCCTTCATGAACATCATGATGTTGAGATTGAAACAGTTTCAGAGAGCTGCTGATTGAACTGTGGGAGGCTTTTGGAGGATGGAGGTTGTGCTGTTGAACTGTAATGTGTTATTGTGTTATTATTCCAGAACCAAACTACCAACGAGTCTGTTCACACTCATATAATGTATGTGGTGAATACTTGAAGTGTATTTTTTGGCTAAATGGAAGTTATCTCTATATTGGAACATATGTATGATTTAATGATTAATGATTGATGTATTGGCTCAACAGGTGCACATATACATGATTAGTGTGTAAAGATGGATTCTTTTAAAATATAGTTATACTAGTGGTGCTTTTGCTTTCTTTCTTTTTTAGATGTAAAATCTGAAGTGAAAATCAGAATGAATGAGATGGAATTCAATTAATTCTTAAATTATGGCTAAAAGCTATTTTCCTCCATAACAGTGAACTGAATATATTTGGGTTGTGGGCAGAACATTTGATGGCGCCACCTTAGGCTTTGTAAAACAGTGATCAACACTTTCTGGACCAAACAACTAATCGATAAATGGATAATGAAAATAATGGTGAGTTGTATTCAGTTACACTTAACAAAGTCTGTCAATCGGCTTATTGTAAAGCCTGCAACGTCACATTATGGTCAACCTGTTCCTTCTTCCTCTGCGTACAATTTCCTGATGTGAGACAATTATTCACAAATTGCTAGTTTAACCCACACTGCTGTAACAACACAGACTGACCTGTGTTCATTATTGCAGTGAACTCCTGTGAATCCTCCTCTAACCTGTCAGCTGCCCTTCATTAACAAAGTGAACAGCAACAACGAGTGATCAATACTGATAGTCTTAACATGTTCTTTAAGGCTCGGTCTGTAGGGTTAGTTCTTTTAAACGGACTCTGGCGTATTTGTCCACCAGAGTTGGAGAATGTTGGAAAGACTGGTGAGTTTGATTTGTTTCTGTCCAGTTGGAATTGTGTTTTTATGTACGAGGTAAAATCACTGGTTTTGTCAATGGAGTCTGGTGCCCATTATTTGGTCTGAGGCGCTCTAGTGGCAGTGAATTCATTAAACGTCATCGAACCACACAGGGAACAGCCGGGATCCATACTGCACCTGGACCATTCAGTTATTATATCTTCATACAAGTTAGCGGAGGGCTGAACTGGAAGCTAGGAACGGAGGAAGTCTCTAGTGTGCTTCCTCTATAGGCCCCACAGTGTGGAAACATATGCAGAAGATTCAGGTCATTTTATGTCTGGAAATCAAATTGTTTTTGGCTTCATGCACCACTGAGCAGCTTCCACAGGAATGAACGGAGCCCCGTCTCCAACGCTGTATCCACTTACCCCCTAATAAATAAAAGCTTTATACCAGAATGCATTTCTGTCTGCTTACAGGCTGGAAATGACGCATCCTGTGGACATATACTGTGGTACTCCGGACATTTTTAGTACTTGATGGCAAAACCACAAGCAGATATAATAGATAATCAATAATAGATATTAATATTTCTTACTACTCTGTCTCTGTCGGTTCTTACTGAAAACGAAAAAAGTTTCAGGCTCAGTCACTTCCTATAACAGCCTATAACTGTTACTCATACAGGAGGAAATAGTGTATTTGTTGGGGACTATTTTCAGTGGCGGATTAATACACATCTGGTGTTCTAGTATTTATAGAAACAGGATGGTGTGTGTGGGACTGAGTCAAAATAAAATACAGTGCAATATCAGCAGTCTTATCATTTAACATCTTCTAAGTTATATATGCAGGAGTTTTACCTTTAAAAGGTCCTCTGAGACTTTATGATTCAGATCTGTGCACATAAATATGACAGTTAACCACGTGTGAGTCCGCATATGATCCAGCATCAGGCAGAATACGCTGAGCAGTGTAAACGGCTGTGACAGAAACACAGTTAGGAAGCTAAACCAGGGGAGCTAACAGCTGTTCACAGTTCAGTTTTGTTCATTTCAACCAAAAAAAGGAGAGGAGGAGTGATTAGGTGCATTGCAGGATGACAGTATGTACATAATCATATCTGAGCAGGTGGCTAAAAGTAAAAACATTTTTTAAAACAAACAAAATACAAAAGTATTATCCTTCACAGTACTCGTACACACCAGGATCACAAAGATGAAATCATGTAGATTTTAAAATCCTCTGTGATCAAAGTGCTTCTTCTTCCTATAAACTATAAACACATCAGTGCACAGAAGTTCTGCAGTAGTTTAACCTTTGTGGATCGCTCACAGTCTCTGTTTAAGCTCAAACTCCCGATGAATCGACATGCATACAAAACCTGATTAAAAAATGTACAGTTCATTACTTTCATAAAAAAATGGCAAAAAGTGTATATTTATTATCGTTAATATTCTCTATAAATATCCTCCATCTGATGCCTCGCACACATTTACAGCTTCTTCCCTTGAACGCCTCCTCTGCTAAAAAAAAAACACCCTGCGCAGGTTTAAACGCCTTTTCAGCATTAAATAAAATGATTTCTTGACCCCGGAAATTATGGGATGCAACATTTTCAGAGTGTTTGTGTGTGAGGCGTCGTCGCGTCATAAATCCTCCAGCAGCTACTAACGGCTCATTTATATCTTGCATATTTCTACACAGGTTTCACCTTCAATCAAAAGTATATGGATTAAATAGAAATTATATTTATATACGTCTATATACTGTATTATATCTACACACTTTGTTTTTTTTGTGTTGGAAAATATAATAATGTTTGTTTATCTGACAAATAAGACGACTGGGGCGGAGCTCAATCTGTCGTTTGATTGGCTGTTTGTTCGGGACTCTTTAATTCGACTTGTTTTCAGTGAGATCTTCACTTTATCGTTACGTAGCATCGAAATAATCCCTGCTTTTATAAAAAATATGTTAAGATTATAATTCTCATATGTTTTGGTGCTCTGTTGCTTTGTTAAAGTGCTGCTTTAGAGAACAGGGTATAATTGTTATTTAAAAATCTGAATGATAATGTTCGATTATCAGTGAAAATAAAATCAATAACTAACATGAGATAAGATACATATCTGTGCAATTTCAGTACGAGTGCGACTGCATTTAGAAATATGTGTTTGTGGACATTATTATGATAGATTTAGTGAAAAAGCTGATTAAATAGTAGTTTTAGTTCAGGATGCAGTGACATGAGAAACATTTGGTTAAAAGATGTTGAAAGCTGACTGTACTGAGAGAGCAGATCCATTCAACCTTCATCTTCAATGATTAGTTTGGTTATTGAACCGGGACAACTGGGGGGAGTCTGACAGTTTCTCATCGGTTTTAGGCTCTTGCTCTCACTCCACTTCTCTTCTGAAAAGAGTTCATATTCTGTTCATCATCATCAGCCGACGTCTCACTCCTCACTGATGCCGTGCTCCCAGGCCACTTTCGCTTGCTCATCCTTGGTTGCTGCGATTATGGGCTGGGAGATCTTGCGTGGCATGGGCCGGGGGGCGGGAGGAGGGGGTGCAGACTGGGTGTTCAGGGGGTCTTCTTCAGGGATACACCCCTCTCTGAGGTAGGGTTTGGGGGGCAGGGCTGGAGGAGGCTCGTGGAGGTGGTAAAGAGGCGGGTGGTGGGGGATGTAGTGTGGGTGGAAGTGGTGGTAGTAGTGGTGGTGTTGGGGGTGCGGCAGCCCATCCTGCTGCTGTGGAGCTCCAGTGGAGGCCGAACCCGGAGCCTGGGGCTGGATTTGGCCCCCTGCCTGGGCCGGGGTGACGCCTCCGGGGGCGGAGTGGCTGCGGCAGGGTGGGGGTTTCACTCCATCGAGGACGTCGGGCTCAGAGACGCTGTACCTGACGGGTTGATAAAGTGAGTCCAGGTCTTCTTGGTCGGTGGTCCAGGCCTGACTGCTGGGGACGGACTCCAGGGTGTCTGTGCGACTGGCCGGGGGGTCTGAGGAGGAGGCGGGGCCGCCGAAGTTGCTCTCACTGAGGGAGGAGACTCCAGAGCTGGCACTGCCTGATAATGTGGAGTTACTGCCATCCAGGATGGACTGTGGACTGGTGGGCGAGGCAGGTATAGGGTGCAGGGGAGACTGGAGAGAGAGAGAGAAAAGGGGGGACAGATACAGAGTTAGAACAGACAGCTGGTATGTTACAGCTGTTTATGTTTGCTGTCATGAAGGATTAGAAAGAAAAACTAAAACTTAAAGCAGTTACATTTACTTAAAGGCAGAATAAACTGGATTTGTTGGTTGCGGTTTGTAAACACAGTATTCTCTCTGGTCTTAATAGCACCAGAAGCGCATGCCCCCTGACTCTTCTCAGGAACTGGCAGAGCCGGCTCTATTTTTTGAGGAGGCCTCGGCCATTCAACACCTGTATATATATCTATAAATGTTTTCTGAAAACATTTAGGGTGAGAAAGAAGCCATACTGTTGCTGAGTCTGTCTTAATTTTAGCAGTCAAGCGGTCAAGGGAAAATAATTGTTCACTTTACATTGTTCTTTAGGAAAATCCTACTTATTCTGCCTTTAACTGATGAAAACAATACTGAAATAAGGTATAACATATGGCCATATGGTCGTGGTTGAAACAGACCATGAAGATTCATAAATGATGAGTAAAGAGCAGTCTGTCTCTGCAAGCTCTGAAATCGCAACGTTGAGTTTATAATGAACTAAAAAAAGTAAAACATAATAAAATAATATAATATATATTTTTAGAAGTCAATTATTTAGGAATCAGATTGTCTACAGGGAGATTAGAAAAGTCCATGAGCAGTGAAAACTCAACAAAACTGAGAAAGGGACAGAAAACAGGACAACATACAGAAAAGGAAAAGAAGGTTACTTCCATGGAAAGCAGAAGCGGGAAAGCAGACGGACACTGGGAGATTTCCTTTAGTGGAACTTCCTGTACAGTGCCTGAACTCTCACAGATCATTTAAAGCTCAGTGTAGACCCTGTGCTCAGTAACAGAACATTAAAAAGAAACCAGAACAGATTCATTTCTAATGAAGAGTCACTTTCTGGATGTCTGCTTGTGTCCTCCAGTTGTAAATGAACCGCTGCATCACACTCATTCAGTTATTCTCATCCTGAAAGTTGTAGTTTGTGATATCATTTGAAATGAAAAAGAGCCTTTCTTGCACAGGTTTCATTGAAGTCATCATGCTAAAGAGGTGCAGAGGCAAAAACAAACTCTCCTAACAACAGTGCCTCTCTTGGGGAGTGTGACAGAAAGTGTCATCCAGACCAACAGCAGGAGTGAGGAGGAGGAGGAGGAGGAGGAAGAGGAGGAGGGTACCTTTCTTAAGGAGCGCGCAGGGAGAGCTGGAGGGAGGTCGCTGACCTGGTGGTGGAAAGCGTCAAAGTGCATCGACAGGTGTTGCCCTACAGGGGGAGACACAGCAGGACTGACTGAGAGAGATGCACACACACACCTCAGACCAGAGAAGAAGTGGAGGATGGGGAGGAGAAAGGGGGTGAGGAGGGGGAGGTGTGAGGAGAAAGAGTAAGAGGAAGAAAAGAAGGGAAGAGAGAGGGAAGTGGAAGTGGGTAGGAGGAGGACTGGGAGGGAAAAGCTGGAGCAGAGAGGAGGAGGAGGAGGAAGAGGAGGAGGAGGAGGAAGAGGAGTGTGTGTGTGTGAAGGAGGGGAGGTGTTTGAAAAGGTGCTTTCAAATATCCTGTCAAGTCCTTTAAATGTAAGTTTTGGGGCTTTTTGTTTCTAAAATGGGAGCTGCTCAACTGTTCTTTAACTAAACAAATGGTTCATCCAATCAGCTGCAGTATTTTTTAAGGTGTGTGCTTTCAATCAATCAATCAACTAAAGAAATTGGACATTTGTTTTCTCAGGATAAATGATCTTATATCTCCACACGGATGTTCTCTGCTTCTGTATCCGTACTATGAACAGAACAGAGTGTTTCTTTATATTCATTTACTGTTTGGTGTCTGACCAGGCGTGTGTTCAGTAACGTTTTCACTCATTGCTCGCACTGGCAGGAGATGGCGGACCGGTACCGGTCACACAACATAAAAACAACAACACAGTGATGACACAGAGACAAACACACTGCCAAACAAACAGCTGACGGGACGGAGGAGGTTCATTTGATTTCATTATTGTTTTAACTCCATCATTCACTGTAACATTAGAACTGTGGTAAGATGATGGTCAATTTTCAGCTTTTTGAGATTCTATGAGCTCAAACTGTTGTTGGTTCTGGGGGAGTACAGGGGGGGCTCAGCCTCTCCTGGTTCCCCTGAGCGTCCCCTATACAGACACGGCTCCAAGAAATCCACAGACTACAGCAGGAGCAGGTTTCACTGGGAATATTCCTCAAGTACAAAGTAGTTCAAAATGAAAGTAATGAAACATACCAAAGTACACACTGACAGCAACATTTCTGACTGGGAAATAAAAACAACAATAACAACAACATCACACCTGCCAGGTTACTGCACCACACACACACACACACACACACACACACACACACACACACACACACACACACACACACACACACACACGATACATACACATAAACACAATGGACAAACACACACACATACAGTCAAATACATATATCAAAACACATTTCACACACACAAACCAAACTGACATTAAAATAAAACACACACACAGACACACACTTAAAAGTCGAGCCGTACCATGAGGCAGGTTGCGAGGGGGAACAGGAGGCGCCATGACACTGCCAACATGGGCAGTGAGGAAGGGGAGGGCTTCTCTGGTACCACTGTCCAAACTCCAACTACTGGGAGTGGTGAGGACTGGAGGAGTGAGGAGGAGAGGAGAGGAGGGAAGGGGAGGGAGGAGAGGAGAGGAGGGGAGGAGGTAAAGAAAGTAAGAGAGAAGAGAGAACAGAAGGAGGAAAAGAATGGAGAGGAGAGAAGAAAGGAGAGATGAGTAGAGGAGGAGGAAAAGAAAACAAGAGAGGAGAGGAGGAAGAGAAAGAAGATGAGAGGGGAGAGGAGCAGAAGAAGGAGGAGAGGAGAAGATAAATGGAGTGTATTTGTTTGCATATAATCTTGCACACTATGTCCTGTGAGTGTGTGTGTGTGTGTGTGTGTGAGCCTCTCTACCTTTCTCAGCCACAGACAGGTTGGGGTCACTGCAGGGTTTACACGGACCGATCACCTGATGGAACAACGCTCGCTGGAAGTTCGTCGGCTGAGGAGAAAAACAGTTTTAAGTGCTGCAGGCGCAGAGCTGGAGCCACACAGGACGGCACACATATGAGCATCTTCTCTCTGCGTGGCATGGCGCTGTACGGAGGTTAGATTATGACCAACATGTGTGTACGGGTATTTAAAATAAGCCCCTGATTGTGTGGATGTGCAGGCAATAAGAGAGAAACAGCTAAAAGAAACCACTGCTGTCCTGTACTGTGTATTAGTCTTGAATAATCAAGAGTTGCTGATCTTCAATCATAAATGAGTCGTATTAATTGTGATGGATTTGTCCTCCAGGAGAATATAATGAGTCTGGAAATTCTAGAGAAATGTTTAAATGCATTACACTTTAACTAAACCAGAGTAAAATGATTATGATGAGGGTTACTATGGTAACTAGTGAACCAAAACTAGACTAAAACTATTCAGACTGTTGACTAAAGACTTTGACTCAACAAAAGCAACACAGGTTAGAAACTTAAAAGCATGAGATCACTCCGTACCTGTCCGTTCTCGGTGATGTTGGTGTACATGGCACTGCTCGGTCTCTCTCTGTGAGGTGGCAGCAGCATCAGCATCTCCCTGTTGTGTCTGTATTTGTCCGGCAGGGAAGGAGAGCCGACTGCAGAGGGAGCGACAGGAGGAATCATTTTCCAGAACAAAAGCAGCAAGAAGCTAGAACGTGATAAAATATGTTTTCAGTGAAACGTAATGTTTCTGAGCTGCTTACCTCTGATGGTTGAGGGGGCGGAGTTTATCATCTGGGAGGGTGCAGAGTGGGTGGAGCTAAGGCTGGAGGAGGAGGGGCTTGCCTGCAGAGAGGAGGTTGAGAAGGTAAATAAAAAACACACACACACACACACACACACACACACACACACAGTAGCATCATGAGATCAGTGGAGTTCAGCTGTGTAAAAACAAAAGTCGGATAAAAAAAAGTGATAATATATATAATAATAATCTAAATATTATAAAATGCTTTTGCAAATTGAAGGGAACAAAAATCTTTTGGAGAGACTACAGACTACTTACAGACTAGTCTGGAGACGCAAATGTTTTTCCATACTTATGCAGACTTGGAAATTACCAAAAATCTAACTCCATAGATTTCATAAAGCATAGGAACCTTCTACTCTGGAATGTATTTTACTTAATTTCTAATTTTGTTGTATTCATTATTTTAAATAGCTCTTTATCTGTCTCCTACCTCTTTAGACTGTTCCTTGTCCTTCTGTAACATATAAAGTCTTATTTCATCTATGGAAACTGACCCTGAGAACACAGAGAACCACTGACCTGCATGCGGTAGAAGTCCTCGGGGTGCTCCACCACCATGCCATCAGCCAGGATCAGCAGGCTGCCAACGTTCCCTGTCTCACTGGAGTTGTGAGAGGAGAGAGAGGAGGAGGAGTTGCGCACTGGAGTCAAAACAGCTATGGGACTGGGAGGAGGGAACCGAGGACGGGTGGTGGGAAAAATTTAAGGAGTAGGGGTAGAAGTAGAGGGACGGAGGGAGAAGAGAGGGAGGTAAAGGAGAAGAAAGCAGAGAGAAGGAGGTAGGGAGGAAGGGAGGAAAAAAAAGGGCAGAGCGAGGAGCCATGCAGAGTACAACCAACAACCAAAACATGCATGAAGTAATTTGGTGGGAATGAGAGATGCAGGAGTTTAAAGCCAAGACCATGCAAGAAGCAAAATGCAGGGTGGTTCGATGGGGAGAGAAAGAGAGAGAGAGAGAAAGAGAGAAAGAGAGGGAAAAATGTGATGTGTGAAGTCGACTGTGCATGATACACAGATGCAGTTAGCAAGAAATTAGCAAAGATCATTAATGAGAGACAGAGAGCAGATGAAGTCATTGTTGTAGAGAGAGATGGAGAAGGCAGGGAGAAGAAGAAGAAGAAGATGTGTGTGTGTTGACAGGTGATGAAAATGTCACGTCATGTGAGTGTGGACGGATGAGTGTAACCGACTGACAAAGCAGAACAAAGTGCAAAGTCTCCCTCGAGGATAAAAGGAATGAGAAAAATTGTGTGTGTGTGTGTGTGTGTGTGTGTGTGTGTGTGTGTGTGTGTGTGTGTGTGTGTGTGTGTGTGTGTGTGTGTGTGTGTGTGTGTGTGTGTGTGTGTGTGTGTGTGTGTGTGTGTGTGTGTGTGTTGCTGACCTGTGCCGGTGCAGGAGTTTGAAGCTCTCGGGGCTCATCGGGCTGTGAGAGGCCAGGATCCCTCTGGGGGTGTTGGCTCCTGAACCAACCTTGTCTAAACCAGGCAGACCCTGCAACGCCACATAGAAACACTGCTCTGAATATACACACTGCCCTCACATATGTGCACACACACCACATGGACAAACTCAAGTCAGTAATGACTGTTTTCAATATCAATTCATCTGTCGGCAATTTTTTCCATTCATTTATTAGTCGATTTATTATTGTTTGGTTCATAAAATGTCAGATAATGCTGGTAAATGGTAAAAAATGTTGATCAGTGTTTCCTAAAGCCCAAGGTGACGTCCTCAAATGTCTTTGTCTTGTTTTGTTCACAACCCAAATATATTCAGTTTACAGTCATAGAGGACTAAAGAAACCAGAAAATCTATTTGGGAGCTAAAATCTGAGAAGTTTGACATGTTTTCTTACAAAATTACTCAAAACTATTATTCATAAGCAAAGACGTTGGCAATTCATTTACAAATCAATTAACCAATTCATAATTGCAGCTCTACAGCATTGTTGGAATAACCACTTAAAGTTGCTGTATGTTGCGTTGTTGAGTTTTAATGTCCCAATAAATTAGAGGTGAAACGTTGAGATTGTTAGCAGAGACACACTTATCTGAGCTAGAAGCATGATAACATCCTCTTTGAAGAAGCTGCTAATTAGCTTTGTGATGATGATCCAACCTTCCAGCATGTTTACAATAGAACAAATCCTCTTCCAGGCTCAACATTGGTTTAGCTTCAGTTAATCATATTTAGGCTCATGAAGAGCAGAATTATTCTGGAGCAACATGTGTGCGTACAGTATGTTTTTCTCATTATTTATAAGCTTGAAATATAATAAAGTGAAATGCTGTTGCTGTGAATGTTTCTGTGCACTAACATGGCAGAGGCTGCTCCTCATCATCTGGAACTGATCTATCAGTTTCTTGTGCAGGGGACGCATTTCTGGGTGGACCAGTTTCTCGTGCACGGCCAGGCCAACTCCGAGGACGTGAACCTGCGGGAGAATAATAAAACATCATCAGACAAGATTTCTATTGTGCAGAGAGAGCGGACGTTACCTCTTTTATAAGTCCCTGAGCTTTCTGAAAAATCTCTCCTGTTCTTCCGTTTTGAGCCTGCAGGCGAACGTCGCTGTAGATTCTTTTAAAGCATTAATTATAAATCTTTGCTCTGACTTTTAATATCAAAAAGTCAGAGCAAATACAGAATCAAATCCAATGAGTAGATGTTAAGTAATTTGTTCAGCACGTTCATGCTTCCATGAGGGTGAAACATTGTATTTGAACTTATGCATTCATAATGCAAATAGTTGATTATTCGTTTCAAAGTAGCAGTTCTAGTGCCAAAGTTCAGTATGTTGAGCCAACAATGTCATTTCTAACCTGCTCCTGCATCAGGTCTTTGAGCTGAGTGATCTTCTCTGTGTCTTCAGGGTGGCTGGTGATGTACTCCTTATCAAAGAAAGCCTAATGACAAAGAAAAAAATCATTGTCGTCATTGTTATCATCAAATTACTACACAACTTACTGTGTTTATAAAGGTCAAACATCATAAATAAACTGTTTGTGACACAGAAGCTGGAGCAAACCATTAACTGGTTCATTGCCGTTACACATGTAGATCCGCCTCATAGGGACTGACGACCTGAACTACAGAATGTATGTCTAACTATTTCTGTCTGACCTCTTGGTATCTGGCGATGCCTCCGTTAACTGCAGCGTCGATGACTCCATTCAGCGTCATGCTGAGCAGGTTGATGTTGCCATGCAGCTGCTTGTGTTGGTACTGGCTGATCAGAGTCCGCAGCTCCTGGTTCTTATTCTCCACCACAGAGATGGCATTTTCTAATGGACTCACCTCGACCTGAGGGACAGACAAGGGTGTCAAAGTGAGAAATTAAGATACATGAAACACACAGAGAGAGATTTCCTGTTGATGGATCAGCCACGAATCATATTGTACGAACGGTTCTTCTTCCTTTTTGTTCAACACAAACTGCATTATGTTAAACACATCATGTCCATCACATAAACATCTACAAGACATTCTGAGTGTTCAGGACAGAAAATGTGAAGTAAATTACTAGAGATGGAGAATTGAGAGCAGTGAATTTTAACCTTGTGAGGCGTCTGGACTCACAAGATCACAGAATCACAAGATCACGTAAGAATCCATCTTGCTGATCTTGTGTCCGAACCACAGTGGTTTGGAACAATCAGTGTCCTATAAAAGTTTGACCAACGTTGTAATTAATCTTCCTTCGGATACGAAACTATTTCTACATTCACTCACCAGCTCTCTCTTGTCCACCTCAAACCAGCGTGAAATCCCAGGCAGAGGGTGAGTGAGGATCAGGGTGGTCCTCTCTATCCAAAGACTCTGAAACACACAACACAAACAGCAGTAAGACAAACTGTCCTGGAGCCACAAACTGACTGCTGCTGCTTAATCTCAACGATATTATCTCACAGAGATCTGTCAGTTTGCTTAGAGGAACAGTGAACCACTCAAATGTCTTACGATACAAATGTGTTTAACTTGCTTCATGCAGCATTTTAACATCATTAAGTTATTTGTTATACTATATCAATCTAACCTTTATAAATTACACCGTGTTTTAGTAGACAGGTCAGATTTGGAGGAGATTGTTTTATGACCATTAATTTTGGTCTGTTTGGACTCCAGAGACTTTTTTTCTGTAATCCTTTAATGGATTATTAGTTGTGTGTTTTGTTACATGTGCAAATAAGGAAACTTCTAATCACTTGGGCAGTGAATGATTTTGCATCAGGTTATAAAAAGGTCACAAAGAGTTGGATAGAAATTATTATTGATTTGTTTATGAAATGTTATTGACGGCTGGAATATATTTCCATACCATATAACCCTTTTGTGAATATAATAACTTACACTTATTTGCATTTGCATATTTTCATTTTCACAGCGAGTGCTACCATTTTATAAACTAACCTGTTACCAACTGTGCATTAATTTGTGTTTTAAAAACAAAACGATGTGAAGTAAATATTCCAGCCTACAGAAAGTGCTCTGTTGTCTGTGTTTGAACTCACCTTGAACTCATTATCTCGGTCTTTGGGTCCTTTGTGGAAAGGTCGGTCGTAACGGAAACGGCGAACGTTGTTGACTCGGTAGAAGCTCTTAATGCGATCAGGGACTCTGTCCATCTGGAGGACGGTGACACTGTCCGGCACCGGTGTTACTGCGTAGATCTGGAGGTCTGAGGCGAGGAGGTCAAAGGAATAACTGGACAAATGGAGCATTTAGATTCTCTGACTGTGGTATTTATGAGACATGTTGTAGAATAATTAGTTTTCTCATTCTGTTCCTTGTGAAGATGTCACATCAATCAGCTAGTCATTGCAGGAACATCAAAACACACACACACACACACACACACACACACACACACACACACACACACACACACGCACACACACACACACACACACACAGATGCTTTCTCTCTCACTGAAGGATACACTGTGCATCACACTGCAGAATGGCCTCATCTGGCTGATTGGGGTGCTGCATCGCAATAGCTTGCGGGAATTCTCCCAGCATCCTTTGCTGGAAGGCCTCTAGCCTTTCGTAGTCATGGCCGCGACAGACAAACTCTTTGTTCTGGTGTGGATCATCAAAATAAAACAAAACACTGTTTATAGAAGTCATGCTCATGTTTATAGCCAGAATATTTAATGGAATTATTATAATTATTGTGGTACAGTTACTAGCAAGCTACAGTAGTAAGATTTTGTTTTCTATGAGGCTAAAACACATTCTCTTGGTAACCCCATCCGCTTCTCCAAACTACGGGTTTGCCGCCCGCCGTCTACCACAGGTAATACACTGACTGGATAGGTACCTCACACAACCACACTCTAAAAAATGGAACTTTCCCTTTAAGGCTATTATGTGTTTTGTAAATGACCAATTACATTAGAGAAGACTTTGTACTATACCTGCATTGGTAAGCATTTCAAAGAAGCTAATACTGTACAATGAATCTGTGTTAATAAAAGATTTACTGACTCTGAGGAAGAAAGGGAACTTCCTGCCGTAGAATCCAACTCTGAAGAACTCTGGCTCCAGACGCTGCTGCTCCATGATGTTGTCATAATATGCCGCCTCCATTTTCTTAACACAGACACGACGAAAGAAAGACGTTGAAGTTATAACTTAATGTGAAATTTCTTTGTGAGTCACTGATGTAACAGAAACCAGTTTGTGATGTGCAGCTCACCCGTATCCAGCTGAGACTCTGATAGTCGTACAGAGATTCATACTGGAAGGCCAGCTCCCTGCACAGAGGAATACCAAACTCCCAACACTGGTGGACACACACACACACACACACACACACACACACACACACACACACACACACACACACACACACACAGACACCCACATACACAGACTTTATTGTCGTTTTAAGCAAAAACTGTGCTCATGATTTAAGTGTTAAATAGCAGCTAACCCTTGGTCCCCCTGGTCCAGTATGCAACTCTTATACATAGTGTGATGTAGAAACTTGAAGCCACCAGTGCACATACACTGAGAATGGACTTTACAGTGAAGTAGGAGACAACTTGTGTGCAGGAGGAAAACTTAAGAAATGAACAAAACTATACTTTTTGTGGACAAGACATATCAGACACATTATTGTTCCAAGCAGACTGTTTGTATATATATCTTAATACATGTCTGGAGGGGATCTGTAAACACATTTGAATGACGAGGAATAATGATCCCTCACTCTCGTGCACCTGTACCACTGCTGTCTGTGTGTAGCTGTGTGACATCCTCTTACCTTTCCCTTGTTGAAGTAGTGGATGACTTTGCGGCAGAGCCCCTCCTTGCGATGCCACTCGGTCTGAGCAGGATAATGCAGGAACTCTTTCAGAGGCCGCTCATCCCAGTGCAGCAGCTCCCAGTATAACAGCAGAGTGAACGCAGCCTCTGTGGACGTACAAGCCAAGTACAGCAGGTCACACATCTTGCACACAGCGTGCATGCATGTGTGTGTGTGTTTGTGTGTTTATGCTGTACCAGTGTAGTTCTCAGCCTGCAGATGCATATCACACAGTTTGTGGATGTAGCGGATGTACATCTCCTCCTTGTTGATCTCTGACTTGTAGAAATTCTGAGAAAATACAAAAAAACCACACACATTGTTATTCTCTTGCTTACACATATAAAACTTCTCAAAGTCTCAAATCTTCAGCAGGTGTTACTTTTGAACCAAACCTACAATAGTTATTAAACTATGTTTAATTTGTGATACTAAATACTAAAGGTTTGCAGTTGTTACGGTAAACTGTTAAGTAACTTAATTAACTGGTAAAATCAATAGGCCAGTGAATAAGAATCAATATGACAAAAATCTTACCAGGAGGTTAACAGTGCAGCCAATCTTCTTGTTCTCTGTCTCGTCTCCCTTCATGCAGTCCCTAAAGAGAAGACAGACCAATTTAATAAACAAGTTTCCAATAAAAAGCTTAAACTGGTGTCTAATACAGTGCTGGGTGGAGTTTTAGTGCCTCTTCATTTCTCTCCATTTCAAACGTATGCACTACAAGGAGTACCAATTTAATACAAATACAAAAGCACATTTATATGTTATGTATGTGTGTAAGAAGGTCCCGGATGTTACCGGTAGTCCAGCAGTCGTTCCATCAGCCGAGTGACCGAGGTAACAAAGGAGATCCCCGTCTCTCTCCACGTCTCCTGCTCGATCTTCTCCAACAGACTTCGAGGAAAAAACACAGATTAGATGACGTACAGTATTTACAAACTGGTGACAAACCAAAGATTTCATTCGGTGTCTGAACGAATGCAACAACCCTGCAACCTTTGCATTACCAGACCAGAATTTGAGAATTTTAGAAGGTGGTTTACATTTTTCTTTGGTTGGTTACCTCAAAAGATAGAAAGGTTCAACTTTGGTTTCACTGTATTCTTAAAAATATTCTGTTAACTAAAATATGCTTAATTTATTCTAACAAGAGGAATGCACGTAAATTAAATACCAAATACTATATTACCACCCTGTGTTTATAGATAGAGAAATAATTTCCTTTTTACTAAAAGCAGTTCTGAAGTTGGCCTACAATTTAACCAACTAAAGGCACTTTATAGAGGCAGTTTTGTAGTCTAATTTATTCTCAAAAGTTTGACTTTAATTCTGAAATGCACAATAACACTACAATGTGTAAAGGGAGTTTGGTTGGACTGCCCAGATTGATGAAAATGTCTTCTGTTGGTTGAGTGTTTACATTCAAAAGAAACTCTTCAGACACTGTCAAGGATGGCACAGTAAACCTGAAATTGTGTTCCCGTGTGGTCTGTTGCAGCTCTTTAGGACAGTATTCACCATCATGGTGACAGATAATAATTATATCATATTAGAAAGCAAATATCAGAGCCGTCATATGCTCTTAATGTGTAGGTGATGTCATACCTGGGGTAGGGCCCAAACAGCTGGGTTCTAGTCCCGCAGCACAGAGCAAAGCAAACAGCAGTGTTAGAGCAGAAAAACTGAGAGTTAATTTCTGTTACCAGAGAAAGAGACAGGACAGAAGGATACACACTGGTTTAAAAACTGAGAGAGAGACAGGAGTTAGAGTTAGAGGCAAACAGAGGGCGAATTTGTGAAGGAATATGTTCCTTACAGCAAACCGAAGAGTTCTCTGTAGTTCTCGTCACCTTTCCCCTCAGAAACCAAACTGTCCAGCTTGTCAATCAGCTCAGCTTCCACCTGTACACGCATACAAAGAGAAATAAATAATTACTGGGGTCTTACATAAGTGACCAGAACTGTTTATTAAGTAGCTTTTGTCTACAGTTGGACGTGTGAAAGATTGATGTTTGTAGGGAGCATATCTATATTCCCAGGATCCCAAGTTCCTTAACCCCGTAACCCAAGTACTGGGGATCATAGTAAATGTGTGTCTGTACATGTGTGTGTCTGTGTACCTGTTTGAAGTTTCCGTTCTTGCGTTGCTCCCAGTCCATCATGTCGTGGAAGATGGGGATCATGATGTTTCGTACTTCCACCTGAGGAACCAGCGTCACTCCCAGGAACGGGCCGATCATACCGGGGATGAAATGGATCTTATTCTCACCTACAACCAGCAGATATTTAACATTTCATCTTTAGTCAACCAGCCAATAAATCAGGTTTTCTGTGTGCAAATAAATGATTTTATTTAGCAGACTTTGGAGTGGAAACCCTTTGTAGCTCATGTGTAGCTCAGAGTGTAAACTAAACAAAACATTTATTGGCAGTTGAGAAAACCAGCATATGGATGCATTACCGGCACCTGGTGGTACATATTTGGAGAGGTGTAGAGAAAAACTTACCGAGGTTCTGCCACATACTGAACAGTTCGTAGGTCATCATCACTCTCATGTCTCCGTACCTGCAGACGGATAAAGTAGTAAGTCCAAACCTCAAAGCTACTGATGCTAACTGCATCACAGTGCAGTCTTTTACTGTAAGTAGACAGTCCGCAACTTAAAATTGCATTTGAAGCCACCCTACTAACAACAGTAGTAGGTTGGATGCTTTTTCTGGAGCTGCAGGGCTTTACACAGCATCAGCTTTGTTGTTGTACAGAAGCCCTGTTTACTCCATGTTGCTGCTGTAAGTAAATATACTTCATACACATGTCCTGATGGTAACAATAGAGCCATGTGTGAAAAAGAAAGGATCAAACTGCAGGAATTCATCTTGGCAATGTTGTGTAAATCTGATTAGCATCCAGCAGCTAACAGTAGAGTGCACTCAGTGATAAATTAACCTAGAAATAACCTGCAGATTTGTTTTTCCGACCAGTCAATTTGTTGAAGAGCTGAAGTCGATTCATTTTCTTTGTTTGACTAAAGCCCTACAATTTGATTTTATACCAAAGCAGAAAAATAGTATACAATTTATAATATAATATATATAATATTCATACTACATTGTGTTTTTAATGTTTCTTTTTCAGACATCACAGTCTCAACCCAAGCTGTAATTTGCCCAATTCTTAAACTGTGGAGACTCAATAGCAACAGGATGAGCTCTTAGTGCCTGAGGAGGTTTAGTGTCTGGGGTGTCCTGGTTCCTGGGACTATCTGGTGGAAACCACCTAACAGAGAGGGAAATGAGCTTTCCTGGAGTAAAGAAGTGTTCCTGCAGGATTGGTAAAGTAGGTCGCCAAGTTTGTAGTGCTGATTCACTTCAAAGGGGAAAATGTGTTCTTTTAACTTCTGACTCTCAGCACTTTAGCTGAAGATGACGCACGAGTTTGAGGACGATTGTTGGAATGATGCTGGAGTCTGTATGGATGTGTGTTGTCTACATTGATGGTTCTCAACATTTTTGCTGTCAAGGACCCCAAACTGATACACATCTGAGAACGACTCAGATACTGTGTAGTTTCTGCTATTCCCATATGTTTGTAACTCCCTGTTTATGTGTGTTTGTGTGTGTGTGTGTGTGTGTGTGTGTGTGTGTGTGTTCTTACTTGTCTAAGACCTTCTTCCTCTTAGCAGCACTCAGGTTTTCCAGCTGTAAACTGGGTTGGTTGATGTACAGCACCGCCAGACTGAAGTAAGAGTTCCACACCTGCTTACACGCACACATAGACACACTTATATCACTTTACATTATATAGACTTACCACTAAACAAACTAACCAACCAACTAACCATCCCTAACCATAGCCCTAACCCCCAGCCCCTAACCCTTACTCTTACCCTTACACTAACCTTAACCACAGAGCCCAAAATCAGTTGTTTCTACTTTGGGACTCGGCACCGGGAAAGAGTCGTGTTTCCATCACTTTAGAGACAATACATTGACTTACATTAATTTCCTGGAGTCTTACCTTGTCCTAACCTTATACATTGGATATCTTTTAAAGGACCAGTGTGTAGGATTTAGTGAAATCTAGCAGAGCAGTTGCAGACTGTAACTCACTTGCTTCATCCCCCCTTTCCTACTGCCAGGGAGAAACTGCAATCTAACGTGTTAGATAACAAACACACTAATGAAAACATACCTATGAATATTATATTCCATTTCTGACAATAGAGCCTCCTATGTTACACACTGGACCTTTAACTTAAACCAAATCTTCACCCAAAACAGTATTTACATTATGGGAACTTGGATTTTGTCCCCAAAAGGAAGGCGAGTCCCCTCAGTGTGTCCTTTCCCAGTGTGTTTTCTTTACACATTAATCTCTGCACACAGCTTATATTAATAGTGTGTGAAGGTAAATGTTACACAGAACTTTAGAGCTCTACTCATTAATGATGATTCACTGTTTTAACTCTTCTGTTCGGAAATGAAGAACCTCGAGCCCCCTGATATTTAATGTTTCTTCACTATCATTGCACTATTATTAAAGACACTGACAGGTCCTGCTCCTCCAGTTGCTGTGTGACTGCCTGCAGCCTGCGGCCTCCTCTGACTGCGGTTCAAACGGCTTTCAGTCTCAATAAATCCTCTGCTATTTGATCAGTGTTATATGGTTCAGAGTGATGATATGCTTTGAGCCTTTTTGTCACAGAAAGTGAATACAGAGCAGTGATGTAAAATATTCAACATTACATTCATGTTCAAAGTGAATCATGTTAAAGAAACAATAGCAGATTAATTTCTGTTAGACGTGAAGAGAGGATGACACAGAAAAGTCCTCTTTGATAGCTCAATGAACAGAGAAACTTCAGAAACTGGCGGTGATTTTTATACACAGCACAGTTCAACTGGTTTGTGGTTGATGTGGGTCAAGTCACGTACCTTAAAGTCAAATTCTGCCTCTGTGAAGTTCTTGTGCAGAGCAGGAGAAAGGTACTGAGCTGTGGTCAAGATGATGCTGCACACACAAACAATAAGCAATGCGTTATTCAATCCGGTTTGAGTCGGTGATGCACGCAAACACTGTCGGATGTGTGTAAGTCTTACTTGCTGGTGAGGAGCCTCATGATGTTCCAGTCGCGGGGGAAAATACTGAGCTTCATCAGATTTCTGAACACACACAAAATCTTCAACAAGAATTCCTGAAGAGAGAAATTGAGAGATGAGGATGATGAAATACCTAATTGGTTCAAAACTGAAAGTTGTTTCACCTCACATTTTTTTATTTGGAATTTTTCCGTAAATTGTATTCACCTATAGTATGTCTTGTGTAATACACTACACACAATTGCACTATTAGACCTGTCTTTGTATAACCAGATACAAAGGCAGCAGGTGACCCAACCTTAGCCTGGATGTCAGTGACTGTAGTGTGTAATCAGTTTCCTGTACCTTGAGCTCCTCCTTGCTCTGAAAGTTTTCCATCAGGTGCTGGAAGTGGATATCTGTCATCTGGCGGAGGAGGGACAGGAGGCAGGACACATACTCTCCCTGCCAATAGGAAACCGGGGGACAGCATGTGAGCCGATCACATGAGCAGTTAGCAGTAAGTGAACAATCAGAGATGATGACAACAGGATAAAAAAGGCTCCTTCCCAAACTGACCCCTACCAGCTACCTTTCACTACGGAGTGAAAGCACACTTGTGGCTGTGGAGGGCACAAAAAAAACAATCAGCATACGCTATAATGGTAATTCTTCTTCTATCTGATGCATGTATATCTGGGTGAAAGACAAAACAAATATATTTAGAAAATAAAATAAAGCTATAGATTGATGTGCATAACAAAGTAGTGACTGGAACATAAATGTATGATCTTTGCTTCATTATGTGGCGCTCACGTTTCCAACTAGTGGTAATGAAGTAGAAGTAGTAGTAGTGAAGAAAGTGAAGACTATGGTGGATGTATTTATTTCCACTCAATGTAGCACCCTTCATAAAGCCCATAACAAGGCAAACCCTCCGTGCCACTGTGTAAATGCCGGTATAGTGGATAGGGCGAGTAGAGGCTAGACTGAGATTGAGCCAAAGATACAGTGAAATGTAAATGAGGAGTGGTGGACAGTCATGTAACAATCAATCGCTAAAACCTATGGTATTACAATATGAAACCGCTGTCTATGCTGAGAGAAAGAACTATAGCTGACTCATAAATCACACAAGTAGTAAAATACTCCTCATTTCCATGACACAAACTCTTACTAAATACACTAAATATAACAAAGATCAGATACAAGGAAGCAGGAGCAAGCATGTAAAAAGAGAGGAGGATGAGGAGAAGGAAGAAGATGAGGCAGAGTGGTGTTTAATTGGGGAGGTAACAAAAGATGTGCTGGTGGACAGATGGGTCAGTGACAGATGAATGGATGAATTAGGGGAGGGCAATATGGACTAAATTAATATTGTGATTATTAAACTTGACAAGTTATATATTCAGTCTGTCTATGGACAATCTTTCTAAAAAGCTAAAAGAGTGTAAGACTGGATGTATGATGGGAGATCGTATCATTAACCATCTGATGTACGCTGACGATATAGTCGCCCTGTCTCCTTCCAGTGCGGCTTACAGCAACTGCTTAGAGTATTAGAAGTTGTGGTGTTCAGTATGACATTAAATTTAACTCTAAAAAGAGGGTTGTCCTGATTGCCAAAACCAAGGAGGATCATAAGCAAAGTGTTCCTTCATTCTTTATGGCAGACCTTGTGTTGAATGTGGTGAACAAAGTGAGCTATTTGGGTCACATCATCAGGAATTATTTATGTGATGTTGACAATGTACAGTGGCAGTATTGAAAATTGTATCCATAAGCCAGTATGTCGGCACGCAAATTTCATATGAACAGACAAAGTCAAAACAGCCCTTTTTAGAGCCGACTGTACTCTGCTCTATACTGCCCACCAGTGGTGCAATTATAGTAAGGAAAAAATGGAAAAGCTTCAGGTGGCAAATCAGAATCAGAATCCGAATCAGAAATACTTTAACAATCCCAGGGGGAAATTATTTTAAATAATGATTAATTTAGAATCTTTAGAGGTGCAAGTCATATGTTTGTGACTAATAATGTACCTGCCTTTCATGCTGTGCTGAGGAACGTTTTGCACAATGTATGTGTCGGTTAATTGAGTCAACAAATGCAATCATAACGGCCTTAACGGAGTGTACACAGAGTGACAGATGGTTCTCCTTTTGTCTTTGGAAACATTGGAACAAATGTCTATATGTGTTTTAATCCCTTTGGAGTTGAATGAGATGTCCATGTATTGTATTTTGTGGTTTTTATATTAATTAATTAATTAATTCTACCTATGTGTCTGAAATAAAATTATAAAATAAAATAGTTTTGCCTTCCCAATAACGATTCTGATACGTGTGCGTTAAAAAATAGATATTTATACTGTAATATTATTATTTTTATTATTGTTTTATCAGTTGCATGGCCTGGCTCAGGGTAAACCCTCTCTCAGAGTCAGAGTAGACACTGCTGGGAGGTAGCAGAGTTCCATTTTAAGGCTCATAAATAACGTGGTATCAGATCCCGAGTGTACTTGTGGTACCCGAAACCACATTTTAGGCAGTCAGTAGTGGAGGAATATCAGATAATGATATGGGAACATCTCCAATTTACTATATAGAATGCCACCCTGATCCCAATGAGTCAAATGATTCTACTTTTTTAATGAAACAAATTCATCATTATCATCATCAGTTATTTCACACCTCACATTGTGGCAGAATTTGTGAACATTGCAGTTATTGACATTTTAAGTACCAGTGTGAAGGATTTAGTGGCATCTGGTGGTGAAGTTGCAGATTGCAACCAACTTCCAAGTGTATAGAACAAAGTACAGTGGAAAAACTCAAAAGGTCCTATCTAGAGCCAGTGTTTGGTTTGTCCGTTCTGGGCTACTGTAGAAACATGGCTGTTAGATGACATGGACTAGAAGAAGACCCACTCCCTCTGTAAATAAAAACAGCTCATTCTAAGGTAATTATACACTAATAAAAAGATATCTTCGAATATTTCTGCCAACAGATTCTCCTAAATGTTGCACACTGGACCTTTAAATGTGAGATGGATTTTGTAACATTACGATAATATAAAGGCACATTAAAAAGATATTGGTATTAAAATATTGCCCAGCCCTAGGACGGATGGAGAGGCACATAGATACAGGATGGATGAAGGTAGTGGGAGGTGAAGTTGAAGTAGTCGTATTGTTAGTTACTAACAGTGATCTCCGCGGTGCACTGCGGACAGCGTTGACCCCTTACCGCCTCCTGCGATTGGCTCTTGCTCATGATTGACAGCAGCGTCTGCAGGAGGACATCCAACAGGGACTCTACCATCATCTCCACCTCCTCCTGCACGGACGTGTCCTGGAGGGAGGGTTGAGAGGAGAAGGGGAGCGAAAGGAAGGGTACGGAAAGGAGTGGTGAGACGTTGGATGGTGGAAAGCAGAAAGGAGAAATGGAAGGAGGAAGTGAAGAAAAGAAGAAGTAAACAAGGAACTCCAGTGAAACTTGCTTTCTTTATATTTCAGAGTGTGTCACAGTATTCACGAAGATCAGATATATTGGGGAGAAATACATTTCCTACTTTTAAATGTCACACAGTTGCTATTTGATGGAAGTTTCTATGTTTGAGGTTTCTGATTTTGACCTTTGCATCGAGATTTTTCGCTAGCAGAAAACAGAATGATTTCCACGACATTTAAGCTCTACAGAGGAAGAACCCATCTGACCAAGTACAGTAAGAATACTAAAGTCAGGACTAACAAGAAATGTATGGGGTGCAACAGACATAACATCCTCTAGAGGGCACTTTAGATTGTATGTGAATCCAATGCAGCTTAAAAGCCAAGTGAGAATCCCAACAGGACATTGTTTTATTTCTACATACTGTATATTTGTGTGTGTGTGTGTGTGTGTGTGTGTGTGTGTGTGTGTGTGTGTGTGTGTGTGTGTGTGTGTGTGTGTGTTACCAGTGAGCTGCTCTTGATAATAGAGAATATAGAGCTGAGTATTCCAGAGCAGATGAGCAGCTCTTTCTGCTGCCTCAGATGGAGATGGATGTGATGAAGGACCACAGGAAGCAGGATCCTTCGAGACTCTGAGGACACACACCGACATTTATATGCATAGTTATTCCAGAACATGAGCTCTGAAAAGGCTGTAATTTAGAAAAATCACAGAAAAGAAAAACATTCACGAAAGAAAACTTTTTGTACTATTATTTATGTTTTTATGAGTTAACAGTCTTTTGCAGGACTGGGCTGTAGAACTTAATATATTTTGATGACTGCATTTAAAGACTGAAGTCTTTATTAAACACATGTATTTATAAAACATATGTAGCACTCTTACATATCATTGAGGAGTATAAATCAGAGGAAACACAATAAGATGTGTTTGTGTACCTGGGAAAGAGAAGAGCCTGCTGTCCACTGTCCGGGCTATGGACTGCAGTTTGACCACGTCCATGGACTGTCCTATGTGCACCGTGGACGGCATGCTGCCCAGAGTGCCGCGCACAAACTCAGCCACTTCCTGCACCGTAAACATCTGCAGCAGCTCGTCAAAGATCGCTGGGAACGAGTTCAACAGAGCGGCCTGAGGAAGACGAGAAGAGGAGAGGGTGAGTGACGAGGTGAGAGGACGGCAGGAGTGGAAGTTGGAGAAAAGAAAGTTAAAGAGAAAGAGAGAGAGTGGGTTGCAAGGTTAATAATGTTAGCTTCTGTGTTTGCAGTGGACAGAAATGTGACTGTGACTTCTGTAATACAACAGAGGAGGGCAGAGGTGAGTTATAGTGAACACAGTGAAAAGCTGAATTCCAAAATGGCCACTGAGTAAAGATTTGACTCCATGTAGGTTTTAACAGATCACAGAGCAACAACACATTCTAATTAACAGTATGTTGGGGCTCCCTTTTGTCATATAGTCATATATAGAAGTCAGTTTTGTTCTCAAATTTAAGTTCTGCATTTTGCAATACAGCTGTTCACCAGTTGAGACATTTGAAAGACAAACAGGAGTTTGAACGAGGGAAAACTCAAGTGAATTAATTCATTAGCAGATAAAACATCACAGCAAGATTAAAGGGGAAAGATTATGAAAAAGAAAAAAGTTAAAGAGAAAAAGGACAAAAACTGTCAGAGAAAAGTGAGAGATATTGATCCGTAACCAATTAAAAACTCACAGCACAGCAACAGATCTGATGAGAGAGGAGCACCTCCAGCAGTCAGTGTGACACAGCACAATACGGACGGGGGGATGATAAGATTTGGGGATTTTAGTGCTTGATAAAAATGGTTTCAGCTCTCTGACTTCACTATACTGGGGAAGAAAATGATGAATTGGACCCTGCTGTTTCAAGGCTAATAAATGAACTGATATTGGATCAGTGCGCGACACGAGTACTCTCTGGTACCTGATTCTGCATTTCAGTCCGTATCAGAAGAATTACTAATATTACTGAAAATACTGATATAGGAACAACTCTAGTGGTGATTGAACACAGATTCAGATTTACTGAAAGTGACTTTCAAGGGCAAAATGAATCAAGTTTCAGCACAAACACATCACAAAAAGTGCACTGCATGAGCAAATATCATGTTTCAGCTATAAGATATATGCTTGCCTATCTTTCTGTTGACAATACCCGCATTTGGATTAAAGTGCTACTGAAAATAACCAATATTGAATAATCTGCTGAGTTTTCAACTGTTAGGATTCTTGTCCTGGTCCATGACTGATATACAGCACAGGATTTTGATGATATAGCAGACTTATCAGGTTTTAGTGGCTCCCTGCCTCACACAGAGAGAGAGGAAGAAGTTATTTCTGTTATTTCTTTGTTGCAGGGTCTTCAGGGTTTGATGTGAGTCTAGAAGCTGAGAGATGTGACTTGTAACTGTAAATACATATTTTTTGGGGGAGGAAATGACTGAATCCGATGTGTGTTCACAGTTAGAGGACAATGATATGCATTTAGCTTGTAGAACAAGGTGTGACTAAGCAGTCAGTGCAGGACACGTGAGGTGTGTTTGTGTGTGTGTGTGTGTGTGTGTGTGTGTGTGTGTGTGTGTGTGTGTGTGTGTGTGTGAGCAGACAGGACGTGGAGGATGACAGGAGTGTGTGTGAGGTTAGGCTCACAAACGGCTGAATACGTGAATTAGGACTCTGGGCTTCACACAAGGAACAGGGTGGTGTGGTTTTCATCCAGACGTCTACTTACTGACAGCGGAGATGGCCGCAGAGCGTTGGAGCTCCAGGCCTGAGTGCAGTTGGCTTGCCCGCCGCCAGGAGCCTGTCCTGGGGCAGGGGGCTGGGCTTGGCCCGGGGCAGGGGCTAGTGCTAAGGAAGCAACGCCGGGGCCTGGGGCTTGATTTGGGCCTGGACAAGGCTGAGGGCCCTGTGGTGTATGGGTGTGGAGGGAGGAGGTCCAGGAGAAACAATAGGGACCCGAAGGATGGAACAAAGAATTGTGGGAGATTGAAAGAGACGGTGAGGGAAGGAAGCAAGGAAAGGTCCGAGGTACAAGTAGAAAGAGGTACATCAGAGTCAGATTAAAGCAGCTACAAGGAGACGGGAAACAAGATAAACTAGAAGCAAATATAATCAAATGATGGGATTAGCTGTTTAAAGTCTCTACAAAGACACTAGTTGCAGTTACATTTCAGCTGTGGAAAAATGTGATCATTTAAACAAGGAAAGAACATCAATAATCGATCACCTTGCTTCTTTAAGAAAATACAATTAAAGATAATACCTAAAAACAAAACATTTGGAAGAATCTGTAGAATCTGTTGGTGTGTGTGTTCACCTGTGTGAAGATGAGGGTCTCTGAGTTGCGGCTGTCCAGGCTGAGGACGAAGCGGATGGACTGAAAGAGTTCCTGGATGCTGGTGCGAAACTGCTCCTCCTCCATACCGCAAGTGGCCCGAGAGTAGAGGATCCGAGACTGGACGATGAACTTGAACAGATACTCCAGAGCCTGATGGTCCACGTTTGTTTGTGTTCGAGAAACAGAGAAAGAAAGAAACAGGAGACAGAGTCAGAGATGGAAAATGGAAACAATATAACATACAGTAGCAATATTTTATTTACAACCCCAACTTCAGTATTTCTTGTATCATTTCATTCCAGAAAGACACAAAATTTAACTGAACAATTGAATGTATACCCAATAAATAAAATTTTGGAATCTAACTGTTTTTGTAACTTACTCATGGCTGTCAGCAGTTGGTGATTTGTTCATATTTAACAGTATATAGGCTACAATATTATAGAATTGAGTATTAAGTTTAGAGAATATTATAGATCCAAGACAAAACCGACAGAAGGGTGGGACTGAGAGAAGAAGGTGCAATTACACATCAGTCTGCTACTTCAGCACCACGGACAGCGCCGAGAATTTCAGGCTTTTAGAGCAGAGTTCGGGGCCATAGATTCTAACAAACCTCAGTCAGATAAAGGATCAATAAGTCAGGCAGACTAGACTAACATATTGAACTGAACAACCACTCTGCCCTTGCTCTCTCTTTACTACTGGGGGATAGAGAGGAGGGGGTGGCAGGTTAATAAGGGGGATAGCATCCGACCTCAAATCGCTATCGACTGTCAATAAAAGCAACTGCGCTGCTGCATGAGTTTTAGATATGCTGGATAATGTGTGTAGAAATACTTAGTGTGTAAGATTTAATAGCATCTATCAGTGTAGTTGTAGATTAAAACCCCCTCGATTCACCCTTCAGCTCCAAGCATGTGGGAGAAACTACAGTATGTATATTTATATATATTTATATTTTCAGGTGATTATACACTAATGAAAACATACCTATGCATAATAAATTCCATTTCTGCCAATAGATCCTCAGAGAGATCAATTATAAAGGGTGAAGTTAAGCTATCTGAAAACAGTTTAATATGCCTTTAGACACAGTAGATATTTGTGTAGTGTTTCACAGGATAAGAAGAGACATGGTCCTTCACTTCCCAAAAGGGTGAACAAGTTCATCGTTTTTAGACTGACAGATACAGACTAAAACAAATGGACTTGCGGACGTGACCACAGACAGGCTTGTAGAAGATGAATGAAAAAAAAAACTCTGATCTGAACCCGCAGCTGCAGCATGTGTCAAAACTATCCTCAATAATTCACACCGTCCACTTTCACATGACAGTGTGATCCATTTGAGACGGATGTTTGAGTCTGATGAATATTTTAACGTGCTGAGCAGCATTTGTTGGCTAAATGTGGAACATTCTGTACATCTGCCTGAGATGGTGCGTCTATTCTCAGCTCTACCTAGAACACTGATGCAATGGTGAATACATGCTGGTCAGCTTTTTGTTGGTAGACTGAGCAAGGACATGCCGTGGGAGGAATTAAAGTGTAAAAATGTTGATCAATTTTGATTCAGGACTTTTACATAAAACAGTTCAGATAAATAATTTAAGAGATTACGATCAGAATAACAACTAAAATCTCTGCATCTTCTTGTTTGTGAAAGCCAAAGGGAATTAAAAACAACTTTCTAGCAGAGCTAACCAGTGTTTTATTCAGCAAGTGGAGGTCAGGTGTTTGCCGTTTGCTTCTTTTCATGTCTCTACTCTCTTGCTTGCTCTGTCGAGGAGTTGCTAGGACCATAAATATTTTCCCACCCTTTGGCAGCCACAGTTTGTGCCCTAGGAGTGGAGGTCAAGTGTGCATGTTTGAATGGATGAATATGTGGTTTGTCTGTAGGTGGTCGCAGCTATTGCAAATTCATGCTTCTTTACTAAATGAACCATATAAACCAATGGTTCCCAACCTTTTTCCTTAATGGAGCCCTTTTCCAGTGACATATTTTATAGGTATTTCAAATTCTATATAACAATAACGGCAGGCAGTTTGTGTAAAATGAGGGGATTCGCATGAACATCGATCAGAGATGAGTTTTCCTGATATTTTCAGCCACTTTTCGTACAGTTATCTGTCATTTTAATACATTTTTTAACAATCATATTGATTATTCTTTTTTTCTTCTCATTGTTCTATTTGCTCTTTTCTTTATTTTAAAAATAGTTCTCTAACACTTAAAATCAAGAAAGCCTCGCAACCTTCCATTAAGCTTTGATGACACCTGGTTTGGGTCAGGACCTTCTGGTTGGGAACCAATAATATAAAGTAATGCTGGAAGCTCCATATTTGCATAAAGTGAACTGCATAAAAAGCAAAATACAAACAGTAACAATGCCACTGACTTGACTAACTGATCTCATATGTAGTTTCTTGGCAGCCTGAGGTTGTATAAAGTAAAGTGCAATATAGATGTAAGTATTAAACAAAAGTGGTATAGTTAGTTATGTACACACAGCATGTTTTAACCAGCAGCCTTGAGTGGGAACAGCTCCTGTTGATGCTGTTGTTTAAAATATTCAAACACTCTTTAGACGAGTCACAAGCTGCTTTGAGGAGGTTTGTTTGGACACACAGTGTCAGTCAGTGGTTCTTACCCTCATTGCTTCCTGTATGTGGTCCTGTCTGACCACCTCTGCAGAGCGGTCCATGTACCACTTCAGACAGCGGATCAGCTCTCTGAAACGCAACAGTAAACAGTGCTCGATTATGACATTTGAGCATCTGAGCCACACAGCAGGGTTTTCCTTTTACACAAGACATAGAGCACAATATCTGGACCACACACACACACACACACACACACACACTTGCATACCTTTTAAAGAGAGCATATAAGAGTCTAGTCTGTCTGTGCATTGACGAGTAAACCAGCCTGTAAGGTTACACTCAGGGAATCAGTCAGTCAGAGTTAAAAACTCACTTATAAGCCAACGCTCCTGCAAAGTGCTTCTGGATGTATGTGTCCATCACCGGCCTGAAGTGGTAATATTTACTGTCCCTGAGTAGGTTTATAATAAACACCTGAGAAACACAGAGAGAGAGAGAGAGAGACAGAAAGAGACAATCAGAGAGAGAGAGAAAGAGAGAGAGAGCTGTTACAGTGTCTCTCACTTGCTTTAACACATTTGTCCAAAGTTACATTTTCACAACTGAAAGTCTCTGGCCATATTGACACTTTTTGTTTGCAAAAAGCCAGAGATCAAGTTTTTTTAGCCCCCAGTCTGATCCGAGTCAATTCATACTGAGTCGCGAGCTGATACTATTTTTTTTCTTTACACAATAAAGTGTAAAAATAACAAACCCCCTGTATCTAATCTGTAGTCTATTGTCTGTAGGGAAGTTTCTCTCTCCAGTGTTGGTGCCTCGGTGCAGCCTTTGTTACCTGAATGAACTGTGAACTCTTATTGGCTTCTTGTTAAAAACTGTAAAATAATAATACATGAATGGCACACATTGTACATAAACATGAAATTTTGATAGCCTTGATCAGATTGTATGTCTGTACCTACTTACGTACAGTGGGTTAACCACCAATCCATCAGTCAGATTTACCCATAATGAGCCAGATCATGATTTTGAAGTGTGATGTTTCCTTGAGGCAAAGTTTCCAATATGCTGCAGTTTGTCATGTCTGTTACTGGAGAGACTTTAACAGCAACTCAACTTTTTGTTTTCTGTAGTACTTTTTTTATTATTATTCAGGCCCCCAGAAAGTACAGAACTATGAATACCAGTATTCAGCTTCCCTTCTTTCTTTATGTTTTTTTTGCACATACTTACCAATGACTGGAACACCAGCGGTCCATATTTGTCAGTGTTGTCATCCAAGATGGAGAATAATGTGTCCAGAATGTCTTGGAGAAACTGTCAAACCCACAGACACACAGACAAACAGACACACACACACACACACACACACACACACACACACACACACACACACACACACACACACTCAGAGATTACATTTATGTACTGTTGATTCAGGTATGACTGATAAAGATAAGCTTAGAAGAAAGGAATGACAAACAATCCTGTAAGCGGCTTCCGGTTTACACTGTGGTGTTGACAGACGTAGGTCTAGTTTAGTTTTACTTGAACTCACGGCATATTCAGTTTTAGGGGTGGCTACCAACATGATACAAACTCAACGTCCTCTCCTTTGTCTGAGACACTGGACGCCTGCTGCCTTTTCTAGCTGATTTGTCTAAATAAGAGTTCAGCTAAATGCTGTGCACATCATGTAATGCACATTAATAAAAGTGGCTGCTTATTTGTACAAAAATGCAAATGATTCAGAAACGACAAAAAAAACCCCAGAAAACTCGCTTTCTTCTGTCATATTTCAAATGAAATATCTCACATGTATTAGTTATTTGTTACAGAATACTTATTCTTCTGACTAAACCTCACCTTTACTATCTCCTCTCCACTGACGTGCCGTAGCCGACCGAGAATGTCCATGACCCGGTCCGGATGGGCTTTCCACTTAAGCAGGGCCAGGAGGTCCACTGGAAGACAGCAACAATGTCAACTACCAGCAAAGACACAAGCTAAAATGTGGCATGACATGGTGAATATATAAGTGGAGACAGAATCATTGGCTTTAACAGAGCTAGATCTTTACTCGCTTCTTAGCTGAACAATGGGACATATGTAGGCTTTTCTTGTCCTTATTGCTGGTGTTTGAAATGTAAAGTATTGTAGCTTCGCCATAGCAACCATGACAATAACTCCACTGTTATCCAAGATGCATATTTGAGCATTTACATTATCCATGAGTGCTCTGCATGCATCCACCCCTGAATAAACATCAGGCTTTAAGTCTTTTCACACTGGCAGTCTCTGGAGAGAGAAAAATAATCAGTGGAGTACCGTTCTGAGTGAGCTTCGTGGAGGAGAGCTGTGTGGAGATCCAGAACGTCTCCTTGGTGCTGCGCTGGAAGATGAGGCTGGATGGGATGCTGGGACAGCTGTTGAAGTCTTCCTTACAGCAGGGCAGGCCCAGGTAGAGGGCATGGTTACTGAAGGTTGTGTTCTCATCACACTGAGGTCAAGAGGAGGAAAATAAATATCAGGAAGAAATGTGGCTTTTAAACATTGCTGACAACCGTAAAAATCCATCTATCTTCTGCTAGGACGAAAGGGGGTGAGTCACTTTGTCTGCGATCAGTAGCAAGACAACAGGAAGTGAGTAAACAGACATAAAGATGTGTGTCTTTGAGTCAGTTCACTCCCTTCCTATAGTTCCTGCTCTTCCTGTACTTCCTGCAGGAAAGCAACAATCATGCCTCACCTTGTAAACATAGAGTTCATGGCTCTCGTCTGAGAGAGTGGTTCCATCCTCCCTCATCAGAGGAGTGAAAGCGAAACCAAAAAGCTTCTTCTCTCCTTTGTCCTTTGCTGTAGAGTGCAAACAAGAGTGAGAGAGACAAAGACACACAATCAGAGTGAAAGATACACAGAAGAAGTTTAGAGTGAGGTTACCCTGACTTTTTGTTTCCTTTGCATGACTTGGTAAATAAGGTGTGAATTTTGGACATGTAAGCAGATGGAAACAACAGGAAATCAGATGAATGATAACAAACATATCAGCTATTTGGTTGACCTTGTACTGCAGTTAACATAAATAAAACTACTTCAGGAACATATTGTTTATGTCTCTGCACAGATGTAATTCGTAAGTCCTGCTTCAATGAGTAGCTGAATAATGAGTAGTAATTTCAAGTCAAGCAAAGAAGTGCATCAATCTCACACTGTTAATCTAATGACATAGCACTGACACCACTGACATAATTCATGTATTGGCCAACTCTGAGTAACAAAAGTTTTCATTAAACTCCAGCATACCCACAAACACTACTAATAACAGAGAGTTACTCACTGGAGCAGTGTCTGAACTCGAAGCGTAGGTGGGACCCTCTGAAGCGGTCGATGGGAATCGGCAGTTTGATCACTTCACTCCATCGAGGGCTGTTGTTATGGTAGAGCACGAAGGAGCGGTGCTCCGGCACGCTGGGCTCACCTGAACCCAGACTGATGCAGTCCTGCAGAGGGAGGCAGAGAGACACACAGAGAGAGGGATGTGAACATCCAGCCCTGAGGAAAACTTCATCACACAGTGTTTGTTTCACACATACATTAACTGTCTCTGATAGGAATACATGTTCATCTTATGTCTGCCACTATAACATTTTGCACTGTTTAATTAAAGGACAATTTATTAACACCAAAAAGAGAGGCAGCTGGGATTCTTCAAGTTGAATAAGAGAAAATTGTCTATATGGGAAAATACAGAAGAGGTTGGTTATAAATTTATACAAATAGTTTGATTTGGTGCAGAAGACTTGTCTGGTGTTTTATGCTACTTAGCAAGTAAATGCATCTGTAATCATTATCGTTTATGTCAAGGAAGTCATTAAATGATGTTTCAGGCAAATCTTTATTTTAAGATACGTCAATTAGTAACTGCCTGTCAGCTTGTGGATACTGTGGAATAAGTTGGCAGTAGCAATGAACGGCTGTCCTCCATGTGGCTGCGCTGCTTATGACATAACAGTAAGGACGGGAAACTCCCTTCAACTGACTGCAGAGCATGATTAAATCAGCTGAATGCTCGATGTACTAATGTTCTGTATATGTATGTAAATGGTTCATTAGAGGTTGTTATTAGATTACAACTCTTATACAGATGATTTTCACTCCCTGAGAAGATAGTTTGGCTGGTAACTGTTACAAAATGGGAACGAGGTAATGGATTTAACACTGACAGAAAGCTAAAATGGCAGCGGACACCACTGATGATTCCTCGAGTTTCCTGACATATGCTTTGTGAGTTATTTCAAGAACTGACCTAACCAGTCACTGGAATTAGATTTGCCCATATGGGTACTGATGTTTAACTTCATGTCTCCTCTGTAAATGTGAACAGGAACTGGACCAGATGAATCAGTGAAGCTTGAAGTGTACTGAGGGTTTATAATGAGGTTCTATATATGGCAGCACTGCATCCGTACCTTTAGGATCTCTCCATCAGCATATAGCACGTAGACAGTGACTTCAATGTTCTTCTGAACGCTCTTCCCTCCTCTCTCAAAGTCCCCTCGCTCCAGGGTCAGGTACAGGTCGTTACGGATGTCACCTGGGACCGGGATGGACACATAAATCTTACAGTTAGTTCCACATTACACCTGAGAAATGTTATGACTCAATCTAGTCCACTCTTCTTCTATGTGTAATATTCATGGCTTTTGGCAGTTCTTTTCATATACAAATAACCAGTTGACAAAAATGTACCCACATACCAGTGATATTTGCAGTGGGTGCAAACATTCGCCTGCTAACCATACGCATATGTTTGGTCTTGTCAAACTCTCAACCCTGAACCTCTCACGGCTTTATTTGGAGTCCCACCACTTGCGACATCCAATTTCCCTTTGATGAAAGGGGCGTGTTCTGGCATTTACAACTCTATTAGCTAGACGCCTCATTTTATTGAGGTGGAATCACGCTCGTCCTCTCTCCCACAACAGTGCGAGAGGCTCAAGGAGATCCTGAACCACATCAAACTTGAAAAGAATAGATTTTCACTTAAAGACTAAAGCCTCTCCCATTATTATCTATTTATGTATTATGTATTTAATTTTGATGATTTATTATTGCTGACCACAATACCGGTGTAAAAACAATTAAACGTTTTTAGAAGAGGGTAACACTTCCTATTAAGGTTACACATATTCACCATTTACTAGTTGCTTATTAGCATGCATATTGGTAGCATATTGACTCTTTATTAGTCATTATAAAGCACTTATTAATGCCTTACTCTGCATGAACACAGTCTACAACTACTTACACATTAGTGTTCATAAATATTATTCTTTGCTCAGTAAGACTTTGAACTATTTAACTTGTATTTAACTTGAATTGAAATCGTTTACATTTATTTTTACATTATCATTAACTTAACTGAAAAGAGAAATGTTATGATGCTAAAATCTGAATATAAGAAAGACAAACACATACACAGATTGCTGAAAGATTAAAAAACATCCAGATGCACAAATATGCAGCCTCCCACACAGCTTGCATTGTGTAACTTATATCACTGGATATTCTCTGTACAAACACACATACATTATGTCCACAAACACATATTTCTCACACACATTTAAAGCTGAATACCTCTGACACACACAAGACTGATGACCTGTGTTAACGTGTGTGGAGTCATTTATCATGTCAGCTTGTCCTTATAGAGGAGATGCCACCCTTAATGTATCAAGATGGGAGTTAAATACTCACTCCATCACTGCCCGAGGGGAGGCTATACGTGTCTGTGTGTGTGTGTGTGACATGCATGGTTAATGTATGTGAGAGAGATCTGAAAGACATATGGTGTATGTGTGTGTAGGTGTTTCCTCGTCGGTCCATTTTGGAGGGCGGTTTGAGGGTAAACGTTAATCTCTTTGGTCATTAAAAAAGGATTTCTCTCTTGTGTTTTCTACCATTATCAGTTACCAGAGCATTATTAGTCACATGGTATGGTCAAGTTATAATTGGACAGCTGTTGACAGTGAGATGGATTATCCAGAGTAACCAGGACATTATGTATGATCAAATAAGTCCCATTTATCTCCATTATATTGGGCTTGCATTAGACGTTTCAGAGCCAGATAAAAACAACTCTATACACGGCCTGACACCACAAGGGAAGGTGAGAAATAGTTTTGTGTGTTTTGGGGGATCGAACCTTTTAACACATGTGGACCAAATATGTAAGACTCCCTTTGGTACTCGAGCATGTGGCACTTTTTGAATGCTTGTTTGTACACTGACACAGCATTGTCTGTGTGACAGGATTCTCATCAGTCTCTGTTTATACTACATTCAATATGTAGCTGCTGGCTATGTCCTCTGAACATG
This sequence comes from Dicentrarchus labrax, assembly GCF_905237075.1. Lineage (NCBI taxonomy): Eukaryota > Metazoa > Chordata > Actinopteri > Moronidae > Dicentrarchus > Dicentrarchus labrax. The sequence goes on from NW_026136711.1 coordinate 34,430,065, forward strand.
TACAGAGGTCATTAAAAAGGGTGAAACAGAAAATACAGAGAGAAGAGAAAGAAGAAAAACTGAAGCTTTTTGTTGGTCAGCGTAGTTAGAAGCAATATTACCTCATAAAAAGTCAAATTACTTTTAGCAAGAGGAGCACTCTGACTAGGGGTGGGTGATATGGCCCTAAAATAATACCCCAGTATTTCAGGGTATTTCTGTGATGATACTCTCGACGATATAACAAAACACTGAGAAATAGTTCTGTTCAGCTCTCCTCAGTGCTTCTTCTTGTGGTGGTGAAATAAGTTTGTTGTATTTTCCCTTCTGTTGTTACAGTCTTCTTGCACTTCTTACACATTACCGTGGTCTGTTGTACATCTGATCTTTTGCAAACAAACCACTTTCCACACTCAAGTAGTTCCTCTTTTTGGTGCTAACACTTCCACTGTGGAGCCGGGTGCCATGCAGTCTTGTATTTAAAGAACTGACAAACTAAAGTGCTCTGACACCTCTTCTCAGCGTCATTTAGACCTCCTAAATCTGTGTAAGACATAACTGCTGGTTCTCTGTAACAGCTCGTGTGTTACTGAACAACAACTGGAGAGAGCAGTTCTGTTAACAGTGGACACAGACACTAAACTGATGCTTTACATGTAAATTCAGCCAGGACCTCAGTATGATATACGGCCTCATTCCCCCGACGCTGCAGCATCCACACACCCCCACACACACACCCACACACACACACACACACACACACACACACACACACACACACACACACACACACACACACACACACCTCTCTGGTAGATGAAATGTTCCAGGGTCTTAATCAGGTTGCAGCCAATTGGAAACATGGACGTTAATCTCCTTTCTAAATAGGAATACAAATTTTCTCTCAAACATAAACATAAAGTAAAAAATGTAAATACTCTGTAACAGGAAACCATTTTCCCTCTCTGGTTAATGGAATTAAAAATTACATCTCTATTAGTTCTTACAGTGGGAACAGAAAAGCTGTCAAAAGTTAAGGGTCTGTTGGTGATCTATTTAAAGGCCTAGAGGCTTTACTTTATTGTTGTTGGTGGTTTGCAAATCTGCTGGTACTTTCTTAGATGTGTAGTGTTGTACTAGTGATGTGTAATTCAGGAACAAACCAACGAGTCTGTTCCCATCTGAGAGATTTTTTATATTTTTTAATTCTTTTCTTATCAATTAATTGAAGACAGAATAATATAAAATCATATGTACCTATTTGTTAAATGCAATCCAGAAACGTCTGACTTTGGCAATTACATTAAGACCCAAGCATGGTGAGACTTGTTTTTACGTTGTTTATAGGTCCAGTGTGTGTAGCATTCAGGAGGATCTACTGGCAGGAATTCATACGTATGTTTTCATTAATGAATATAGGAATAGTTGTGTTTTAGTTACCTTAGAATTAGTTATTTTTATCTATAGATGCCACAGGTTGTCCTCCATGTTTCTAGCCCAGAACGGACAAACCAAATACTGGCTCTAGATAGGGCCTTAAGCATTTTCTGCAAGATTCACAGACACAATAGTTTCTCCCTAATGGTTGGAAGGCGAGCGGTATTCAGTTGGGTGCAATCTGCAACTTCACCACTAGATGCCACTAAATGCTACACACTGGTCTGTCAATTGTATTAATAACAGTAACATTTAATAACATTTCCAATAAACAAATAAAGGCAATGTAATAGTAAATACTTCAGATGCAGATATACCTGAAGAAACAACCAGTTTAAAGGTGATTTGTGGTATTTTTATAACCAGGGAGAAAATAGTTGATGGGAATTTGATTAATGAATTATCATTTAAAGGCACAGCTACAGTAACTAATATGTGTGTGTGAAGGTCCATCTCATTAATCCAGGTACTTGAAGAGATGAATGAATAATCCAGTATACTCTGTCATATTCACTGATCCAAAAGGCCTTTCTAGTTCTGAACTGAAACTTCTTCAAGTGTACAATGTAGACTGTACAATATATTTAATGCTATCTAATAATATAAACGATATATATAAAACCCATTTGCTGACTGGACACCTTTACTTTAAGGTGCAGTCAGTGAATATTACAGTTCATAGAGAGTCATTGGAAGCAAACACACTTCCAATTCTTCCCCATACCATAAATGAATGAACTGAACTGGACACCTCTTTGTGCCGTGACATGTGTACACACACATTTGTACATGTGGCTGACTCACCTGGCATGATGACATCAGGGAAGCCCAGTTTGCGAGTGATGGCCACCCCCCTGCTGAAAATGAGCGGGTTCTCTCTGCGGACCTGCTCCATGTCTCCCCTCAGCAGCTGCAGAGAGATGATCAGACCTGCAGGGAGAAGTAGAGAAGGAAGGAAGAGAGAGCAATGAGTAGGTTGACAAGCAAAAGAAGAGAAAGAGAGATTGTAGAGAGAAGTAAGGATGTAACCGGTGGAGAGGAGAGCAGTATGCAGGTAGAGGTGATGGGGGAATAAACTGAAACAAGCTAAACCTCATACCCACATTTAATAGCCTGGTTACTGGTTCAGGTTTCTCAGATAACACTGTTTTTTTCTGCCAGTACTGTGTTTATGTTTCTATGTTGTATCAGAAACCTCTGAAGTGATGTGAGCTCTTAAACTGAAGGCACAGTGAGTACTGGAGCTATGCGGCTGCAAAGAAAAGCACATCTTCATTTTCTATGGCAAAATATCTAAGTGTATGATGACTACGGTTTCTCAAGAGGGACGTTAAATGAATGAAAATAACCAAAATGTAAGTGTGTGAGTGCGTCTCCAACCTCCTTCAATAAGGACTACAGCTACATTTCTAAAAGATAAACTTTTGGGGACGCCGGAGTTCACAGGAGGCTGAGATTCCCTGCAGTGACACTAATTAAGATGATTTTCCAGCTGATGTCAAGTGATGACATGCATGTGTCAGTCACAGTGCGCGCCGCTCTCCAAACTGGACAAGTCGCTCCTGGGAGGTTTGTGTGTTTGTTTTGTAACTGACTTTATGAGTTCTTCTGAGTTCATGTGTCTAACTAAGTTTATTGGTGTCTAGAAAACTGTTGAGTGTTTTGTGTGTCTGTGTGAGTGATGCTCTGTCCTTACTTATGCAGTAACATGAGTCACTAATGCAGCTGGACAAACATCTGTGCTATAACAGAGGTAACAAGGTGACTTACAGAAGCCAAATATGGAAAAGGCAGAGAGCAAAGACATGCAGACTGTTGTTAATGTTACCACAGAGAAAACAGCTGATAGCATTCGGATTAATTGATTTGGTTGGTGAGTTGGTGATTGTTGTTGTAAGTAAGTAATGATGTTACAATGATATAGGTAAAATTACTGTGGAGAGGGGTGGCGAGTGATATTACGGCTGTTTGTGGTTAAACTAAAGGTCTATCTCTGTAGGGATCCTTTCCATAATGCTGTCAGACACTGACAATGACAACCTGAGTCTGTCAGTGGCAGAAACTACTACTGTTAGTGGAACAAACAACTACAACTGTTAGTGGACGGACATTGTCACAGCCCATTTGTTACTGAGCATTAGCTAACTTTGAGATGCTGGTGCTCTAATACCATCTAGTGGCAAGTGAATTTTGTACATATAACCTTTAAAATATTATTACAGAGTGGGTTATTTCTGTGCTATGTCTGTTTCTATGTACTTATCATTCTAAAACACACACATTTGATCAAGTTTGGGTTTGCTGTTTGTTTGTTTTCTAGCACAGAGATCATTGATCTGCACACTCGTACACTGACACTAAATTTCCACTAACTTGTCAGTCATGCTCGAGATAAACTCACACACAGACACACAGACACACACACACACACACACACACACACACACACACACACACACACACACACACACACACACACACACACACACACACACACACACACACACACACACACACACACACACACACACACACACACACAGACAAACACACACACACACACACACACAGACACACACACACACAGACACACACAGCACACACACACACACACAGACACACAGACACACACACACACACACACACACAGACACACAGACACACACACACACACACAGACACACAGACACACAGACACACACACACACACACACACACACAGACAAACAGACACACACACAGACACACACACACACACACACACACAGACACACACACACACACACACACACACACACAGACACACAGACACACAGACACACACACACACACAGACACACAGACACACAGACACACACACACACACACACACACACACACACACACACACACACACACACACACACACACGCTCTGTCCTTCCTACCGTAGTTGGTGCTGGGAGCTGTGTATTTGGTGCTGGACTTCCGGATGATGTTCTCGTGGATCTGGTACCATTCGTTCTCATTGTTACACCTGGAGAACAACAACAAACCTCAGGTCTTATGAAGCGGAAAAATATTTTGTGACTAACCCTGACAATAGCACACATTGACAATAGAAATAAGAAAATCTTGGAGAGGGTTAGTTAAGAACATAACTCAAATGTTCTGCATAAGAAATAGTAGACCCACTAGTTGTTATTATTTACACAAATAACATAACAAAAAAGTATTAAAAGGCTGATTTATGCTTCATGTAGAGAAGATTGCAACAAAGTGTATACAGTTAATATTATATAATTGGAGCTAAAACAGAATATGAGCCCTACTGGAGTCAAACAGAAGGGCTAGCTGGACTTTGAAGCAGCACAGAAGATGGCACCAGTAGGAGCAGAGCTACCGGCTGATTGCAGTTATTATTGTTTTGTTTCTGGCTGAATCGTCGTATGGTGTCAGTAACATTTTATCGTTTTCAGTCACATCGACATCACAAGAAGCTTGAGAAGCAGGCTGCCCGAGGTACACTGAGAGGATGTGTAACCACCCATGAAGCATGAAGCATCCTCAGGAGTTCAGCTAAGGTTGCTGCGAGGCACCAAAACACACACACACACACACACACACACACACACACACACACACACACACACAGTCACAGTTACATCATGTGGTGACTGTGAGAACTGTGGGGCTCCTGCAGGCAAGTCTTCAGAAGTTTCAGCCGAGGGGGATTCCCTAATGTCTGCCATCAACTGTGTGTGTGTGTGTGTGTGTGTGTGTGTGTGTGTGTGTGTGTGTGACAAGAATGTGCTGATGGCATTATAAGACTGCAGAGACGACTCTGTGACAAAATCGAGAAGTGGCTGTCTGTAGCTTATGGGGACTCTCTCTCTCTCTCTCTCTCTCTCTCTCTCTCTCTCTCTCTCTCTCTCTCTCTCTCTCTCTCTCCTTCCTCTCCTTTACATAATGAAAGAGAGAAAATAAGAGGGTGAAGTGTTACATGAGGTAAAGAGTACAGAGACAAAGGGAAGAGAGAGAGGAAAAGGTCAGAAGAATGAAAGTAAAGATATGATGAAAAGATTGTGTATGCCACCCTCTTTATTGTCTCTTATCTTTAACCTTCAGCCCATTCTCTCTCTGACCTTTCTCTCACGTTCATTTTGAACAAGTCTCACTCCAAACTACTTTTCTGCTCTGCCCCAAAAGGTTCAGTTATAAGATCTTCTTCTAATAAGAAAATGTTCTCATGGAGCCCTGTGTGTGTGTGTGTGTGTGTGTGTGTGTGTGTGTGTGTGTGTGTGTGTGTGTGTGTGTGTGTGTCTGTTTATGAGGTCAGGTTAAAAGGTACAGTTGTGAAGCTCCCAACTAGAAGTCTGACCCTCACATTTGTGCTTTCACCCTGTGATCTATAAATGAATGGAGCTATGATTTTATGAACCCATTTCGCTGCGAGTTCTTGATCCCAGAGCTACGTTTAATGTCTGGTTCAGCTGCTGGTAGTGCTAAAGTATTATATTCATTTTCATGCGGTGACTCAGTTCATCGTTCAGCTTTGTATAAAATCGGTTTTAATCAGCAGATCTTCAGACGGAGTATAAACGAGGCAAAAAAGAGTTTCAGAAGTCAGAAGGTAGCCAGGTTATAAGTAAACTTTCAGCATTTTAGTTACTATATGGAGAACTAGCAGTAGATATACTACAATATAAGGTAAAAAAAGACAATCAAGTAAAGAAAAAAAACAGTGTAATATCTTATGTTATAAAATTAGCATTTTGGATGAATTTTAAGCGGGTTATTTCTTGTGAATATTGATCAGATATTATTTTTCTTTTGGGAACTTTCAATAAATTAAAAGATCTATCTGTATTATGTATTTTAAAAATCAAACATTTAACATTCATACACATCTAATAGGCTTAATAAGACCCCTAGTGATGGTTGGGACCCTCAGGTTGGGAACCAGGGGTGTAAATTACTTTATTTTCAGCATATTTATTTTACTGTTTGTGTTTGTGTGTGCAACCACTTACGTGTAGACTTTCAGGACAAAATCTTTCTCCTCTTTGAGTTCTGAGATGGTCTGCAGCACATCGCTCATGGCGAGGACTGCACAGCCGTACGGTCGGCGGTACTGAACGTGCGGAGGGCCTTTCTTACTGTCATTCAACAGCATGCGACCTGGAACAGGAAGAGTGTGTGTGTTATATAGTGAGAAATATTGGACATAGACTAGGACCAAATTCATTCAGCAGCACACAAATGAGTTGGAAGTAAACAATTACAAATAAGGAGAACAGATTTAAAAAGCTGGAATCATAAACTGTGTATATATATTTTTTACATGAATGAATGAATGATGGTTACTGTGAGGTTTCCTTACTTTATTAATTATTAATCACAGTCTAGTGTAGAAGAAGTACTCAAAAATGACCCGTGGACTACAGTCTCAACCAAAACTCTTTTATTTCAGGATTGTATGACATTGTGTAGATGTTGCCTCCTGTATGTCACACTGTATATCTTAATCACTCCAGTCTTACCTGTTCTGATGACCTGGGAGATGATGTAGAGATCTCGCTTCATGTCTTTGTTGCTCAGGTCCTGCAGAGCCCAAGAGACAGACAGAAATCACAAGAACTGAAAATGTAAGTTCAAACACGGCGCTGATTCCTGCTCTATGACATTAATCACACTGCAGAGAGAAGAGAAGGAGAAGCAGCAAACATCAAGATTAATGTTCAAACCTACAGTGTATAAACGCACGACTGGAGAGTCCTCTGGAATTCCCATCTTCATCTTTTGCCTACTTTTTTCAAATTTATATTATTTCTTGGGGCATTTCATGTTTTTTTAGAACACACGGTTCATGGTTGACATCTTAACCCCTAAACCACATGGGTTTCCAAACAGATTTATAGTGCCTTGTTTGTTGTTGCCTTTTAACATTGTTTCCTGTATTGTTATCTGTCTGCTTAACGAGTGAATCAACCTCAAACCGGGTGTGTGTCTTGAATTAAATGTGCTGTATTAATCAAACATTATTGTCTTAAATGGGGTTTCTATTTTCTGAAGCACTCATACTAATGCTTGAGGAAACCTGAGGAGCTTTTATCTAAAGAGCCTCACATTAACAGCAATGAAAATATGTTTGTCGAGGCTGAACCCTCCTGATTGTGACTGAAGCTGTTTCCTCTCCACGCTGATTCTACATCAGAGCAATAGGGGGCAATGCATCCTTACATTTATTCTATTCATTCATCCCAGTTCTACAAATGTACTCTCCTTAAACTAACTTTAAGCATGTTTTATATTTGTATGTTTGTATGTATGTATGTGTGTGTGTGTGTGTGTGTGTGTGTGTTACCGTAAAGAGGGCACACAGCCTGTCCACCTTCTCTGGATTCTTTGGTCCTCCGTTCTTGTTCAGTCTCACCATGAACTTCTCACTGAAATACACAAATAGAACAACGGCTGCCTTTAACTGTAGAACAAAGCTTGGATATCTGTGAACGCAGGACTCACAGGTCCAAGTCCAAGATTCAGTTTCTATGTCCCAAATCTTCTAGTTAGTTTTCTGTGAGAAACTATAGATATTTCCAATTTATAATAATTATAATTCAGCTTATCAACCAAATATCATTATAGTAATCTTAGAAATCATTGTGATCTCATCTGCATTAGAAATGCAATGATTAGTTGATTAATCCATTAGTTATCAACAATCAAATTGATTGCCAACTATCTTTATAATTGATTGGTCTTTCTTTTTTAAGAAAAATAACCTTCTGATTTCAGCTTCTCAAATGAAAATATTTTTTGGTTTCTTTAGTCCTCTACGACAGTAAACTGAATATCAACAGACAGGATGTCAGCTTGAGATTTGGGAGACAGTGATCCACATTTCACACCATTTTCCTACATTTATGGACCGAAAAACGAATTGATTAATCAAGAAAATCATTATGAGATAATAATAATTAGCTGCAGCCCCATATCCTGCCCAGCCTGACTCCAAGGTTTAGAAACTTGGCTCCAACCACTTTCACCCCTGGTGCCCCCACTGAATCTCTTTAGGGGTTTTCTGAAAGAGATAAAAATTCTTTTAGATTTCTCCTCATGTCTCCTCTCTTCTCCCCCTTGAGTACCGTCAGTGAGCAAACTCTAAAGCAGCGTGTCTCAGCCTTTTTCGCTTCAGGGAACAGCAAAATATTGTCTGCTGGTGTCAGCGACTCTGTTCTTTAACCCCTATTTATCCAGAGGAATATGACTAAGCTGACATGCTTTCATTCAATAATGGTGTGCTTGATATTAATACAGCTAAGCCTCAGACGCATTATAAGATTCCTCCCATCATAAGTGACTGAACACTGTGAGTGGCACACACTAATCCAATAATCCACTGATATTTGCTGATTTTCAGTCTCTTTGATGCACACACAACAACACCTGGTTTTGAAGAAGATGCATTTGGTAACAAAATAGATGAACAGAGTTTTGTAAGAATGATTTTATGACATTTTAGACCAAAATAAACTTAAAGATTACATATGTGGCATTAACTGCCACTAGATGTCGCACTAGAACACCAGCATCTCAAACCAAAACAAACAGGCGCTACAGCTCACCAGAGTCTATTGACATTTGATTTTGAAACACACTGGACAAAAAGAAAATAAATGAATAACTGAGTCTTTGTTACTCTTTCCAACACTAACCACTGCTGGTTTGGAGGAAACAATCTATTAATTCTCTGAGTTAGAAGTGAAATATTTGCAAACCAACAGCAACATAATCCTTGTGCATCCCTCAAAGTGCGTCCACTTAGTTTGCCACTGACAGGCTCAGATGGTTATTCTCAGTGTCTGACAACATTATGGAAAGGGTCGAGGTAGCTGTTCTTTCACTCTTGTTCACCCACAGACTCCACTGACAAAAATGATGATTTTACTCGAGGATTCGAACAAACAAACCTCCAGCACTCACCAACTGGTATTGTCGAAATAAATACATCATAACTGAAGCAATCATACTACTGGGCAAACAAGAGGTATTTTTTTCTTCAAAAGCCTCATTCTAATAAACCGAAATATTTGTTTGTCATACCTGAAATCTTTCTGAAAACTCTCCATTTAGGTTTAGTGAGTCTTCACGTTTACGACCTGCCAATGAACTACCAATAGTCCAATCGCCACTAGTGCGAGGCAGGAAATCTCAGTTCAAACTCAGATTCTCTTGGTTGTGGATTAAGTTACCAACTCCATTCAGACAGCAGAACCACTCTCTTGTCTTCAAAAATAGCTTGAAGACCTTCTTCTGAGAGTACTTACTCACCTAATATGCTCTATATCTCTCCCTCTATATCCTTAACTATCTATTTCTCTCTCTAAAAACTGTACTGTTGGAGTGTGAGTGAGTGTTGAGGTATACTCTGGAGAGTATTTGGATGTTCTTCTTTTTTTATATATATAAAACTGGCCTGTGTATTTTTGAAATTGGTGCTACATGACCAGATAAAAAAAAGAGCTGGGGTATTCCCTTTTACTCAAGAGGTAGAAATCCTATGACAACCAGAATGCACTGGGACCAGACCACAACACACTCAAGATGGTGTTTGATTGTACAGAGGTGGGAAGTATTTAAGTACAATTACTTTGTTACTGTACTTAAGTAGTTGAGGTATGTGCACCCTGCGCTTTGACTCAAATATCTATATTTTCTACTCTTACATTTTCAAAGCAGGCTTGTTACCTTAGTTTTAATGCGTTTAAGGGGAATTATTGATGATTATAATTGATTAGCTGGACTCAGCAGATTTCTAGGCATACTAATACATCAGTACAGTCTAATCAAAATTATTACACTTATTTCACTACCTGAACTTCATCCTTAACATACAGGATCCTGTCTATAATAACAATACCTCACGGTTAAACATTTCCAAATTAGGGATGTAACGACACCCGATACAAGTATCAGTTATCAGGTCCAATACTGTGCTCATGTACTTGTAATAGTAATCATAAAACTACTCCGATACCGCAGATATTTTAAGCAACTTTACCAATTATCAATAGCAATAGAATTTAGTCTATTACAGTCAGAAAGTAAGGAACATCCAAGTCACTGTTAGAAATGTAATAGTATTATGCTGATACCGGAAAGTACCTAAATGTAAGTACATGCAGTGGTGTCTGGGCATCCTTATTCCAAACTACTAGAATTTGTCATGATTTTGTGTCATCGGCCACTTTGCAGGTATGCATTCCTATTGTGTTTCCTGGAAAATAGTGCATCTCATAAAAAACAGCTCTTCATATAGTCTTTATTATCCAGCATATACTCCCACACAATAAAAAAAACAACTCTCAGGTTATTGCTAATATTTGCACAATTCAAACAGCAAACAGCAGCAGTGAGGACCGACAAATCCCCACAACACACACACCGTGTCCGACTCTTTAAACTAAACAATTTATTCTAATCCCCAAGAGATACCGCGGCCCAAACAAACAAACAAACACAACAAAAGAGAATAAATATGTATTTCGTCCCGAACAGTAGGAATGTGTGAGAGAGGGAGGAGGTGGGAGACAGAGGGGGTGCAAAGAAAGAGTGAGTTTGTGATTTTCATATTCAAATGTAGTTCCTGTTTTGTTGTTGTTGTTTTTCCTCACTGAGAGAGAGTGAGAGAGAAAGAGAGATTGATAGATAGATAGAGAGAGAGAGAGAGAGAGAGAGAGAGAGAGAGAGAGAGATACTCTGTGGCCAAAACACACACGCTATCCAAAGTAATTTGTAACCTTCTCTTAGGTGGCAGCAGGCACGAATATACAACACACACTCATGCACAAAGTACACACGCTCACTGTTCAGCTACGCGCACACACACACACACACACACACACACACAAACACACACGCACAGCTGAATTATTAACTCTATTTTATGTCTACGTCAATATGAAGGAGGCAACATAAACAACGTGGATGCAATCAGAAAATGTTGTGCCTGATGCAAACGTGTTCAAACACACACACGTACATGTAGACTGCAGATGGATGTACGCGTGGATGCACTCGGTCATATTCACATATGGTGTACACACACACACACACACACACACACACACACACACACATACTGTGAAATGCATATGAACAAGTCATTTCCACATCGTTGCCATCCATCCTCTGAATGTACCATATCTGCAGCAGAGCCTCCGCACTCACACTCAGTCAGGATGACTGGGCGCTTTCCAACCTTATTTATCCAGAGGAATTTGTTCACGTAGATAAAATTCACACTTGGGAGCCGCCCAGAGCGACCACATCCTGCCACTGTCAGCCGCAGAGCAGACCCGCTGCTCAGACCCGTGGGGAAGGAAGGATCATGGATTTTACTCTCTCTCTCTGCTGATCTGAGGATTTAAACCAGCAACCTCACAGCTAACCCTGACGTTATCTATCACACCCATCCTCCAGACTGCATCCACTGTCCTTCCCCCATCACCACCGATCCACCTACTGCACCAGAGACATTGGCCAATTGTCATATTCTTTAACTACAGCTCTTCTACAGCTTTCAATTGTCATTTTCACACCTACGGCTCTTACTGCACCTCCAGCAGTCGGATCAGGGGCAATCCCCTTATGTACTGAGGCTTTCTAGGGCTTTTTCTCTGTATTTTAAGGGAACTTGTGCTCAGTCAGGGAGCCTTAAAATCCCATAGAGTTCTGCAGGAATTAGTCCCAACCTAAATGAGTTAGCATTTTAGCACCGTGAAGTCAGTGGGGTTTTTCAAATGGGTTTTTGGTAGGACAAAATCGCAATATGGCCTAATGCAATATCCAAATCTCCTTTGATACAGGTAAAATGTGTGACCAAACTGCATTATAATGAGGTACTATAGCTTTTACGTGTCTCAAAGAAGGCGGTTGCTAACAACTGGCTAAATGAGACTAAAGAGGTTGTCGGAGACATTAAACATGCCAAACTTATCTACTGACTAGTCCGCCTTTACAGCCTCGTTGTGTTTATACTCAATTTATGAAAATGTATCTTGCAATGCTAACTTCCAGGTTGGGTTATCCCTGCAGCTCTCTATTGAGACATTACATGGGATATTGGGCTTTCCAAATAGTTAAATTTTGTGCAGAACTTTTACTTCTTTGGTGGCTGAAATGTTATTGCCGACCATTACTAATATTAATAGTATTTGTCTTTTTGTTTTTTTAAACCTAGTATGTGATACTGGGCTATACAGATGCATGGAATTTACCACCTTCCAGTAAAAAGCTTGTTTCTACATGACATAAGTGGATTATCTTCTATTAGTTTAAATTCAGTAGAGTGAAGCCATTTTCAATTTAACCTTGATTCAACACTTGACGGCTGATTTGACTGCATTACATTACAGCTGATGATGCTGCACAAACACTCGCTTTCACTACACCGCGCACAGATTTATAGCATTATCTTAGGCGTTCAGTTGAATCGATTAACCAAAGTGACACAGAATGAAAATCAAAGTAAAATCATGTAAGAAAGAAATTATTGGGAAAGAAAAATAAAGAAAAGCTTAAAGATGTTTCCATGATGAGAAGAAAATTATGTTGAAAAGAAGAGAACAGACTCCTGTGAGTCACACCTTGGAGGGATGAGATTTAAAATCCAGTGACAGAATACAGAGTTAATAGTGTTCTGCTGTCATGACTGGAGTGGAAAAGTCTTTTCTACTTGTAGAAGAAGTTCAAAGCTGACTACTGATGGAGTAGAAACCCGGCTGATGATGGTGGCAGAATACAGACCATATGTTTCATGTTGCTTAAACCTGTAGTTTATATTTTCAAATAATGCCAATTTTTCGTTTTAACTCACCCAGTATTCAGATGTGGCAAAAGTACACACATTCCTTACTCAAGTAGAAGTACAGATACTCTGGTAAAAGTCCTTCTTTACTCAAGTAAATGTATATGCTCTGAAATATACTAAAAAGCATATATTATTACTGGCTGTTTCTGTGCAAAACTAACTTAAACAAGTCTGTAATGAGAAAATGTAAGGAGTACAACTTAGAGATATTGTGTAAAAATGTAGGGGGTAAAAGTAAAAAGCAGGGCAGTAAGTATTTGTACTTCATTACTTCCCACCTCTGTCTATATAGATAAGAGGCGAGAGAAGTTCTCACAATAAAACAGAACTTTCACTTTTAAACTCTGGTCTCATTTTAACTCGGACAAATAATTAGTTGTCTAAATCAGTTCAATTCAATTATGTTTTCTGTTTGAAATATTTTTCAGCCAAGTACTCTCTGACCAGCGCAAAACATTTTTGACAGAAAATAAATGCCCATATGAGAGGTAGCCTCCAACACAGCGCTGCGCCATCAGTGTCTGATTTATTAAACAACAACCTTGTAACTGTAAAAGCACAATGCCTCAGGAGGGTTGAAGCCCACTGAGGTAAATCCTATTAAAACATATTCTTCCTGACACTGATGCTATTTTGTTGGCTCTGTTTTCTCTTTCTTTTTCGCTTCTTTCTCAGTGTTTTCAGCTGTATTGCTTCTCCATTTCAACCACAAATCCATTTTCTTGATTTTCGTCTGTCATTCAATATCGAAGCTGGCTTCCTGCTCGCAGTCAACAAACAGCATCGTGATTGTGTTTGTTGTTCTCTTCTTCTGCGGGAAGAGCAGTTAATGATTGAACTGAAAATAAGAAGCTGAATATAAAATGTGATTTATCAAACTTACATTTATATTTTCTAACTTATTATCTCATCAATGTAAGACCGGTTAGTCTGTAACGTTGCTGCTAAAATACACTGATCAAGGTTTACGAGGGCATTGCAGCATCCTGATGTATAATCCATTTAGAATTTAAACAAGCAACAAGCAAAGCCTGAGTCAAACAGTCAGACAGTGTAAAATTAGACAACCTTTAAATAGAGAGTTTCAGAGGAGTCTTATAAGCTTCTACAAACGACATGAATTCAGAATTTCCTTAAAATATTTCTCTTTCTGCACGAACAAAAACAAAAGGTTTTCTTGAGGCCGACAGACAATTGTTTCCTGCTCCCTGGAACAGAGTCTTCGGTCTGCCTGAGAGGAAAGACGAGATGAGAAATCTGTGGAAGGTTTCAGTTTCCTCTCAGACGTCCCCACAGAGACACACTGATGGCTTTGGGGAAGGACACCAGAGAAAAAGTCAGAGAGAAATCACCTGCTGAGATCAACCACATTACAGCCTCCATCTCAGCGTCTCACTGCAGAGGGATCATGGTGCTTTTTGGACGGGCAATAACAAGAGACGCAAAGACACACACTGAAAACCACAAACACACACTGAAACACGCACACACGCACACACACACACACACTGGTTTAAAAAAAGTTTAAGTTGCACAAATAATTCTCAGCGGAGGGCGAACAGTCTCACTGGGTGAGTTAAATCTCAATAGCCGGAGGATTTTTTGGAAAGTTACTGAAAGCCATGAGTTCCTCCGGCCTCTCCTCTCCTCTACTTCTCCTCCCTTTTCATCCTCCATTCTCTCTTTCTCCTCTTCCCTCCTCCTCTCCCACTCCCTCCTCTCTCTTTTCATCCTCTGTCCGCTCCCATCTGAGCGTCTCAGAGGAGCAGGTCTTGTCATTAGACTCTAATGCTGAGTCAGACCAGACATTGAAAACAGGCTGCCAAGGTCAGATGTATTTGTGGTCTCTCTGTATGTGTGCATGTGTTTATGTGTGTGTGTGTGTGTGTGTCTGTGTGTGTATGCGTGTGTGTGTGTTGTGTGTGTGTGTGTGTGTGTGTGTGTGTGTGTGTGTGTGTGTGTGTGCATGCGTGTGAGAGGACAGAGCCTCCAGCTGGTTTGCAATGAAGAGACAGAGTGAGAAACTAAATTAATAAAAAGATGTTGTGTTTGTTGAACCGTCACTGTTTTCTGTACAGACACATTCTCTCTCTCTCACACACACACACACACACTTACATGGAGAGAAAGCACATGTACACAAAAGACATTAGTTCTACTTTCTGCTAATCATCAACATTTGTGTATAATATCCTCATTGACCCTACACTGAACTGCACTCTGCTATGTATTCATAACTCTAACAGACACACACGCACACACACACACGCACACACACACACACACACACACACACACACACACACACACACACCCCGCTGCCATCACAGCATTAGCAATTCCTTATCCGTTAGCATTGTGATCACTCCACTAATGCATAATTGATGTGCAATAATTATGCTGCTTGGTCATGTATTATTCACAGCAGCTGTGTGTGGCCACTTGCCACTATTTGTTCCATAATATGAAGGCAATATGTCAGATATGAGAGAGAGAGAGTGTGTGAAAGGTTACATAAAGAGCAGAGACAGAAACTATACACCTTGTATATGCTTTGGCAGCACTGTACTTTACTACATTTTGTGTTTGTGCTCTGGCAGCCCTATGACAACAGTAGTGTTTCATCTCTCATCTCGTCTCAATCTGACTGAATCTGACCCGCTGGCAGGCATTAAGAATAACTATATAGCCAATCTCCTTGCTGGTGGTCTTGTTTGTGTTTGAAGGTCATATAGAGCACGCTTTCTCAACGGGTCATTTGCAACTCGTTCTAAATGAGTCTCAGAGTGTGTGGTCAAAAAAAAGAAAATACCTGTTTTTAATGATTTGCTATATTATGACTGACTCGAGAAAAAAGTCTCAACAAATCTCTGTTAAGTGCAAAAAGCCAGTTTTGTAGAACGTATTTATTTTGTGTGTCGTTATGCAGTTATATGTTAATTTAAATCCTATTCATAAGAACCAGCAGCAAGCAGTTGTGATCTTCATACTCAGTTTATTATCAGAGTGATGTGCTCTGATTGCAGGGATGAAAATATGAGTATATTTTATGTTGTAAGAAGATGGCATTGGGCAGTGTGTGTTTATGTGTCGATGTGTGTAGAAGTATGCAAAACACGGACCCTGCCTGAATCCATGGATGGAAATATAAGAGTATTTTGTGTTAGAAAGGGCCATGATGACAGTGTATGTGTTTAATAGCCTATTTGAAAAATACATTTGCTCGGTTTGAATTCTATAAAAGTGGGATGCGACTTGAAAATGTGGATCCCAAGGTGAAACCTGTTGAGAACCACTGATATAGAGGTATCAGTATTAAATGAATGCTCTTTCATAATCAGTTAAAAACTCCTTGCAGTATGTTTAAAGTGGCTATATCTTATATTTTTATAATAACAATTAATGAGACAGTGAAAACATGACAATATGAAAGGGGTTGCCAGTAATGAACCTATAGAGAATCATCAGCTGAATCTGCAGCTCCCCTCAGCTTAACAGAGCTTTTATAGCAAGTTTCATCTCATTGTTTATTGTCTGTCCCACAGTACACTACCTGCTCAACAGCACACAGCAGACACAGTTAGAGACTAGCTGGTGAACATAGTGGAGCCAGATATTTCCCTCAGGAGTTGGGAAGACCCAAACAGAGCTAAAGGAGAGTGAATATTGGACTTGAAAAATGAATGATCATTTTGTTCCATAACTGCTGGATTTATAAATTAGCAACTCTTTGCTGAATAGTTTCACCGTATCAATTTAAACGGTGATGATATGTCAATGTTCACAACTTGTTTCCGCTTCCCCTCAATGGCCAAAACATCAGTTATTGCAGGTTGAACTGTGACTATGCCAATAAAGCTGAGATATTAAAACAGAAACACACAGACTGCTAACAATATTATTATTATATCATATAAAATGTACTGCTGTGATTAATTTAACTGTGACCACTCTTTTGCAGCAAATTATAGTAAATCAGCACATAACCCCCCAAGACATAAATCACTAAGCGAAATCCACCACTAGAGATTCAAATCATTTCTTTTGTGTACTGCTGCGCCCCTACTTTACAGTCATATCAGCAAACTCATTAAAACCAGCTGGAAGAACATGCTAACAGAAATCCAGAAAACAAGAAACTGAAGAGTCTATTGCCCACATGATGTGTTTAAGGAGTGTATGTTTCTACCTGATGGTTTTGCCCTCTCTCAGGTCATACAGAGAGAAGAATATGTCCGTGTCTTCTCCTATGCTGTTATAGGTGAAGCTCTTCAGGTTGACCAGTAGGTGGTGTGGAACTGGAACTCTACACGGCTCCCCGTGTCGCTGCCGGGTGCCGTCACCCTGGAAATCCACGACAAAACAAGCATTATGGGAAAACGTATCATTTAATGTGTAGAGCCTTTAAACTTATCAGTCTTGTACATAAATTTAACTAAATAAACAACATTATATTAAATAAATTACTAAAATACAATTCTGGTCTTATGTGCAGAGTTTGACACAGTTAAAGTACAAACTGTGATTTTCATTTAGAGTTGAATTTTTGAAAGTCTTATAGTATCTTCATGTTGTAGGGAAACGGAAATGCACATCTGAAGTACCAGTATCTCAAAACTGTACTTTAGTAAAGTGCTTAAGGACTTGACGCCTGATAGGATTACAGACAGTATGTGGTGCGTTACCTGTGTGGTGCTCTGCTGTACACTGTGTCTGCTAGACAGATGCTGTGGAAGAGAGAAAGACACAAAACAATTACAGGTGTAATAATCATGTTCTTTCCTCACATCTCCTTTCCTCTATGCTCATTTCAATTTCTTCTCATTTATACCCATTTTAATCTCCTTGCCTCCTATCTTCGCCTTCCCTCTCCTCTCATTGTCTCTTCTTGTTCCATCTCTTCTCTACTCTCCTTCTCATTTCCTCTGCTCCTGTTCACCCCTTGTTTCCTCTCCTCCTTTCCTTGCCTTCTCTCCTCTCTCTGTCTCCTCTCCTACTTTCCCAGCTCTGTTATCCTCCCCTCCACTCTATTGTATTCCATTCTGTTCTCCTCATTCTCCTCCTCAGATGATGAAAATGCTTAAACGCCAGAGAGACTCATTACTCCGACTTGTCTCTGTAAATCTCTTCGTGGCTGTATGAGAAGAGAGCCGGCGAGAAGTGAAAACCTGTTTGATGAATTGAAGTAATGACTGTCAAATGCAAGCAATCTGCAAATATTCCAACCTGAGCAGAGAATTAACACCAGCCTGCAGCCGCTTCCTCGTTTGGCTTTCTAACACTGGGTTTTGCCGAGTAACCAATCAGAAATGTTGCTGCTTCAAAGTGTTCAGCCGGTGTACGAGAAATATGTTAGCAGATCGGGCTAAACAAAAAAATGTAAGTACACGTCAAATATTTTTTTTTCCAAAAGATGCTTTTCGGCGCTTTAGGTAGTTCTTAACGCTGATTTGGTTTGAATCAGTTACTTGATGCCATGAAAAGGGGGTTTCATGTCATGATTGACAGCTCAGCCCTGCTCGGGATTGACTTGGTTGAGTGTGTGGGCGGGACCTCGATACCGAAGCTTAATTTTTGTACACTGGCAAAAAATATGGGCGCTACATCCATTTTTCATATGTCAGTGGTTTGGAAACATGAAAAGATCTTTAATTAATCAAGCATATTCCTATAAATAATCCAGTTCTATCCCAAAAATATATGTTTTTATCATTAAACAGTTGCTTTATATTCACAGTGCATCTTGCAATTGATTGTTTTCCTGCTGTATTATTTTGGAAAGTTTGTTAGTGCTTACTTTGTGTTGTAGTATCTTATTCTGCTGCTGCTGCAGTTATGTAAATTCACCTCAGGGATCAATGGAAGTTTAATTTGATCTTATCTTGTGTTTACTTCATCTTGACCTTTCCTTGGTCAATTTTAACAACCAAGACTGAAACAAGAGCAAATAGTAATTACTGAAAATAAACAATTTACCAACAGGGAACCATTTGAATTATACTTTTAACATCATTTCACATCCGTCTCTTGTCTGTGATACTTTCTTTTGCTTTTCTTTATTTGTTCTTGTCATTCTTATCAATGTACACGTCTGTAAAGAAAACATTCTGGGTCAGAAATAGTAGAAAATGCTTGTAATGTTTTTTCTCCTTCTGCATGTTAGCTGTTCACCACCTTCCATCCTACCATCTGTCAACTTTACCGCTTTATCTCTCTGTTTCTCTTTCTTCCTCTTCCCTGTGTCTCTAGATCTGTCTCTAGGCAACGGGACAAAGGGGGAATCACCACGACTACAGTGTTTGACTGGTACAGCTCAGCTATTTAAAGCAGGACTGATGTAAGAACACAGAACATCAAGTATTACTAAGAGACCATGAACAACCAGGAATACTCTGCACATTGCAGCAACTCAGACCTACATTAAACAGCTGATCTCATTCAATGTTTCTGGAAAATAGATTACCCATTCATACTGTGAACATATGAAGGACAAAGTATTAAAATATATAGCCTATAATATTAGGTTTATCCTGCATGATATAGAATAGAATTTAAGCATTTTTTAAAAATATGTTTTTTTCCTGAATAACGCACAAATTAAATACAAACTCAAATGACAAATTACAGGTAATGGTCAAAAGGTGGGTGAAGTGTTGAATAGACGAGCATATCCCCCTTTTATCTTCTCTCTTTCTCTTCACTTACGTACAATCTAAAATTTGAAGCAGTTCCTTACTCTGTATAAATGTCAAAATGTCTGCAAAATGTTTCCAGTAAAAATACTTCAAACAAAAAGAGATATATTTTTATATCAAGTAATGTCAAAGCCAAAGACTCCAAACAGCTTTGAGTCCAAATGAAAGAGACAGAGTCAAGGCCGACAAAAAAAAAAAAAAGAATGCTTTTTCATACTATTGCCATGGCGGCCAACATCAATCAATGCCTGTTCTAGATGGATTTTAAATTAAACCAATACCTGAACAAGCATTCAGTTCAATTTATTTTGTTTTGAAAGAGGAAGTTATTTCAGAAAAATGAACATTATATTACTGGACTCTGTGTGGACTAACTAGAATATTTGGCGGAACCAATGACCAAGTCCAAGAGCAAATATCAAAGAGTCTGAGACAATAAAGAAACAGGAAGCTGTAGTATTGGAGTCAGAGACTGGACTTGAGTGCTAAAGCACTGCAGGTCAGTGATGTAGAGAAGATGCTAATCATCTCTGACATTCACCCTTTTATAGATCCTTCATGTGTTCTGATATTTCCTGTAGTAATTAAATGCAGCACAATAGCTCAAACAACAGCTAAAATTGTGAAAAACAGTGAGTTATAAAGAGTGGATTCATTAAAAGGTCATTGCAGATTACAAAAAACAAATTACAGGAAAAACAGGATTGACAGTCACTGGTCCAGTCACTGGTTCAGATCCAGAGTGTTGATTTTCGGAACTACTTTTGAAGCAGCCTGAAGTATCCTGATGAAGCCACCAGTCGAGGTCTGTGATTATACTGGGATTCTTCCAGCTGAGACACTGAATGTGCTACAATCAAAACATGGAAGCTCTCTAAGCCTTCATTTTATACATGAAGATTCATCTGGGATTAGTATGGCATACAACATACAATAAAGTGCTATTTTTCATATACATAGAGAGATTTGGTTGGTAGCTCTCAGTTGTGAGAGGAAAATCAGAAGGAAAAACAACAGAAGTAGAGGGATGAGGGGGATGAGAGGACAGCCAGCAGGAGAGAGAATCAAAACACACCAACAGGTGGCTGATTTAGAGCACACACAACAAACCTTCCCTTAGTTACGACTCTATAGCTTTATTTTTTATAAAACCAGGATGTCGAGGAGCATCAGGTAAGACTTCTGCTGCATAGTTAAAATAGTCTGTGTTAAATATCTGAAGGTGATGAAGTTGTTGATCTGTCTGTTACAATCACTCAATGATTACTGCACCAGCTGCCGAGGCTTCAGGCTTCCAAACCTCACTGTCCATCATGCATCCTCTGATTTGAAACTAAAGCTCCCCACCAGCTGGAGTTTCAAGACATTCACAAATCGGCCTGCAGTCACCAAACTCAAACAACCACAGTTGAGAGTGAAGTAGCTGCAATCAACAACTTTATCAGAACTGGAGAGTTTGTTAAAAGAAGAGCAAAGAACGTCACAGAAGGATTTTCTCAATGGAAAATATGTTTTTGCTCTTCTCCCGACTGGCTTCAGTATGAGTTTGACTACATCGACCTGAGCGGTTGAAGTTCACCCGTGATAGACAATCACCTACCGAGTATTTTTTGAAGGTGCCTGCCCTTTTCCAAACAATTTAAGACAATGACTTCGTCATGTAGCATTTAATCAAAGGCAGTGACGGACGGCGAAAAATGATATTTTGCTACTTAAATTACATGTTTTTTATTACTCTTTGCTAATGTAAAATAATAGGGACAGATAAAAGGTTTGATAAAACATTTGTTAGTGCTGGAGCTTAAAAGTCTATTTTGTATTCTGGGGAATGAATCCAAAATGGAACCGGCTGCCAGAATTCATGTCAAATGTGTGAAATGTATCTTTAATTGACTTTAATCAACACTCTGCCACTTCTTAAAGGTGTATCTCTTTCTGAATGGACCTTATGGATGCTTGCAAAAACCCTATCCTTCAGACTTGGTTGTTGTGAGGTTTTTGTGTTTATCTTCTACTGCACTCATAATGGCGATGTAATCCGGGATTACTGGATGTTTCAGGTCTGTTCAGATGAGATACCTTTAGGGGACTGAGTAATCCCTCAACTGGGATTACTCAGTCCCCTAAAGGTTATTTCCTGCACTACATAAAGGTCTCACCATCTTATAAAGATCTGACACGCTTATCTGGTCTTCATCCACCATCTCAAACTCCTTTCTGGGCACCAAGTCCAGACCCATGTGTCTGAGAGAGAGAGAGAGAGAGAGAGAGAGAGAGAGAGAGAGAGAGAGAGAGAGAGAGAGAGAAACATCAGTATCTTTCATAACCTTCACACAAACCTTGAACATTATTTGTTGTATTTGTTGTATGTATAGAAATCTCCACCATCTCTACACACACACACACACACACACACACACACACACACACACACACACACACACACACACACACACACACACACATGCACACAGAGTATATTAAAGTAATTTTAGATGTGGCCTTCCGGGATAATGTTCCTCAGGATTACTTTTTGTTCAATCTCAACAACAACATCTTTCACCCACAGACCAGTGACCTTGCTCTTAAAGATACGTTGCAGAATATTCTCTGTAAAATGTTTCCTTTAACTGTGAATGAGGAATGTGTATTACTGTATTACTTGTGGCAGAGGAGGGCCTGTAAATTTAGTGTAACCAAGGCTCCAGAGGCAGAGGACACACACCACTCACTGGCTGATAAAGTTTTAGAACTGAGGGTTTTATCCATTACATTTTACTGAGCTGTGACTCTCTTCTTTTCATACAAAGAACACCTTCGAGGCAGAAACACTGAATTAGTTTCATTTATGAAAAAAACAAAACATCTGCAGCTAATAATTATTGTCATTACTGATTATTCTGAGAATTATTTTCTAGATCAAATGGGTGGGTTGGGTATTCTGAAGTGGGGCTGAGTGGGATATTTATCCATAGTCATTGTATTACCTACAGTAAACGATGGTCAGTGTGGGGGCCCACTGTGGAGAAGCAGACAGGAGCACCAGCATGGAAGCTGAGCTATGCACTGCTGTGGACGGGGTCAGCAGAAAAACTTAGCCACAAGAGAAAGTCTACCTCAAAAATATCTGTATCATCAAGTGTTCGCTATATTAAGAATATTTTCACTGCTTTATTTTACCACCAGACAGCCTTTTTCTTTGGAACTAACCACAACTGTAGTCCTATGCATAAGAATTACAGAGTCAGAGTTACAGCAACAGCAAACACGAGCATGCACCATCTTTAAAATATTTTGAAGCCTGAAGTTTGATTTCAGTCTAATCTCCCAATTTTCTAACACAGGTTCAGCAGCGCAATACAGTGCAGAGCGCAGCTGGGCTTATGCGTAGGAATACAGAGGTTCTAGTGCCAAAGACAAAGGGCTGTCTGACAGCAAGGTAAAGTGCAGGTGGAGATATTCCTAAAATAGCATACACTTCAACTGATATAGATATTTTTTTTAGGTGGGCCTTTTTAATTTACATTGTTTTTCTCTGCCAGGACTCCTGCCCGTTTCTCCAAACTGGGGGTGCACACTGAACACTACTGTGCAGTCCCTCCAGAACTTTGTAGGCTTTTGTTGCCTGATTTCACTTTTCTAAAATAAAACAAAAACAATGTTTTTTTGGCAATGAAATTGTGGGAGAAACAAATATTATTATAATTTTTTTTTCAGAATTCACAGTGATTGGTTGATTTGTGTTAATAGTTCCGGCTGCAACATCGCAATTTCCTGGAGGGACTGACTATAGATGAGTATCACATTCAACCCCCCTTGAACATACCCAAACTATCCCTTTAATTAATTGATCGTTTTGTCTTTACAATGTCAGACAATAGTGAAACATTTCTTGTTTTGTCTTAAAGATATTTAATTTACAATCATACAAGACCTAGAAAATCAGCTAATCCTCACATCCACATAACATGAAATTAAATGACGCAAATGACTGATTGAGTAGTTGAGTAACTTTCTTTTGAATGAGTATTTGACTCATCGACTAATAGATCTACTAAACTCAACAGTAATAAGAGCATTTCTTCCAAATTTGAATAGAGCTACCAAAACACTTAAAGTTGTTTAAAATTATAAATAAATCCACAACAGAAGAAGATGCAGTGGAGCTTGTTTCCTATCACGCTGCCTTTCAGGCTGAATTAGCTTTCAGGCTATAAACTAATGCTGCTGCCTCAGCTGCTGCTCCTTTTTTATCTGATATGTCACTTCTCTCGCCAGCTGGGGACCGAATTAGCAGCACCTAGTTGTTTTTGAGGGCTATTACGTTTTAAAATGTTTGTTAGCTCAGTTTGTTGTCGTGAGTTCATGTTCATTTTATTCTGCCTGCTTCAAAGGGCCACTGGCCTCAGCTTGTACACATGCATTATATCACAACCAGCATGTTACTGCAACTTGTGCAGAAAAATCTGAACTAATCCTTTAATAATTACAGCAGCAAAAGGAATACCTAATATTTCTCCTAGTGTAGGACTCCTGTTCTGAAAAACACCCCATAAATACTACAGTACTATTACTGCTACTATTACTAATAATAATGCAAATAATGATCATCCACCGCGGTCTTATGAGCACACACACATCCCCTCACAGTCTGTGTCTCTTCTCCACAGGAAGCGGACTGGAGCTTTAAATAACCCGTGTTACAGTCCTGGGCCGCCCGCGTTTCATTTCTCCAGTATTAATAACTCAATCCCAAGTCAACGGATATTTCTTTCCTTTTCATTTGTTTTCCATCAGCCTTTTGACAAGCTCCCATGAGTCTTCAACCACTGGTGTATGGCCTCATCCACCTGCCTCCAATCTTTCTTTGATTTGCCCTGAGTGGGTGTCGGGGGAATACGCTGCTCTGCTGTCTGAAGCACTGATTTAGAGTTCACATCATCTTCAAACATCAACACATCCATGTGGATGATGTTTGTGTTATTCTTCAGTACAACAATATGTTAGAAAGCTCATGTCTGTAGTAAGTTCACCGGAGCAGCCGTGTTACGAGCCGCTGATGTGAGGTTTAGTTCAGTTACTTGATATTAAGACGGTGGTGTGTTTCCTCTCTGCCATTCACCTACATTAACTCCATTTATTTCTGTGTAAAAGTTGAGTGTGCTGATATTCATAATTACAAACCAGGTATTAGCGTGATTATTTGGTAACACTGCACATATATCTCTGCAGGTAATTAGCTTATAAACCTTGTGGGAGGCGGAATGCTACATTGATCTTTGATGCATTTTGATTGTAATTATGTTCATATGATTATCTTAAGTGTGTTTTATTCACTTTTACTCTAACTAACTGATTCTTTGGAGATCTTCTTTTTACAATAAAACTATTTACAATATACAAAAGTGCTTTATCCTAAAGTGATTTACGGTTTTTGGAATCAAACCCATCATAATCTGTTCTGAAAAGCAACATACTAATACAGTATGAGGTAAAGCATTATATACTTTTATAAAGAGCGGATTCAAGAAGGCTGCTTTATTAGAATCATCTTCTCAAAACATGTATTTTCAAAAAAGCCTATTTTAGTAAACCGTTTAATTTCCATCATGTTACATCCTGTTACTTTATTATTGGTGTTTTTTATTATGTATTAGTGATGGGTATTTTTATTCTTTTAATTTTAATTGTCTAAGTGTATTTGCCCCAGTGCAGATCATTTGCACAATGATCTCTTTCATTGTTAGTATTTATTGTTTATTTATCCTGATGTCCCGGTTCATGCCCGTCTCTCTCTCTCTCTCTCTCTGTGTGTGTGTGTGTGTGTGTGTGTGTGTGTTTGTATTCTCACTCGTTGCCCCAGTCCAGTCTGACGGTGATGTGTCTCTTGACGTCTCGGCTCTGGTCCTGCGTCAGGTGACCAGACAAGAGCTGCCTTCTCAGGTCGATCAGCTCCATCATCACGTGACGAACCTTGTAGAACAGATCCACTTTGTGTTTCTGATGGGAGAGAGAGAGAGAGAGAGAGAGAGAGAGAGAGAGAGAGAGAGAGATATTAGATTCATATTGTCCAGCTCCTGAAGAGGATCAGTAAGCCGTTGTTCTCTGGCACCTAAGGGCCTTTTCTGCAGCGTTACTGGCACTCTAACGACTCACAGTGTAATACAGTTAAGGTGAATGTGTTCATTGTTTTACCAGATTATTCCTATTTACCCTCACAGAGAGAGCTGCCAGCATGTATTGGCCAGGACGCAGAGAAACAGTGTGAACAGATCACAGTCTATCACAGACAACACATTTAGAGTGCACAGCCCACCTGCTCTGCAAGTGTTTTGGACATTTAGTGAGAATACACAAAGAAGGCAGGAATTAAACCCTTGGACTTCTTGCTTTGAGCTGAACTATTTTCAGACAGAGGAAGGGTTGGGACACAGAGGACAGGTACAGGTCTGATTTTCTGCAATGTGACTTCATTGTTAGAATTAAGGCGACTTTTACGTCACCATTCTGCGCTGGCGGGAGTCGCTCAGCTGTGAGCGAGGTAGTGGAGGAACATTGAGGTGTTAGACCTTGAGGGGTTGTATCGCAACTGGTCCGTGTTTGTGCCGACTCCATCCGCACACTACAAGAGCCACTGCTTCACAAAAAGCCATAATCAAAATTTTGGCTCTCTTTCTCCTCATTCTTGTCCTGGCTTCCACTGCACATCAACTTAAAGCATAAATGAGACCATAAACAGTGACTTCAGTGGACCGATCAACTTGAGCTCTGGGAACATGCAATGTGCCTTTGTCAACTAAAAAAATAAACAAAAAAAATTGATAATGAAAATGATTATTAGATGCAGCCTTGTAGTTGTTTTAATAAAATTTTTCATGCACATGTAAACACGATCACTGTCTAATGAACCCTAAAATACTGAGTGTTCAGCAGCTTTAAATGCAGCCATGTTTTCGGTTTCGGTTTGGTGATTCAACTTGGACAGGACAGCAACTGCATAAACAGGTGAGTGTGCACACACACACACACACACACACACACACACACACACACACACACACACACAAAGACACCACTTCCCCCTATAGCTTGTTCTATTATTAGCGCTCTAATTTACCCTACAGGCCTTCAGCAGCAGGCAGTGGAGTTAAATGTCCACTGAGTTCTTGGCAGGACAGCGAGATAAGCAGAAATTTCCTGTGCACTATGAACACACCCACACACACACACACACACACACACACACACACATGCACACCCACTCTGAGATTGCAAGTATGTAATGTCTATACCAAAAACTACACTCACACACACTACATACATAGAGTACATTACATGTGGCTATGCTGTATGCATGGGATATGATTATATTGGTATTCACATGTATTCACATGTGCATACGCACACACAGACACCTGCATACATGCATTCATAAATACTTGCACACACAGACACAGGCAGAGGTTTGGAAGCCGGCTGAAGAAGAACCACCTGGTGATACACTTACAGTCTCCGTCTGTCTGCCTCTATGTTGGATATCTCTGACATACAGGAGGCCCCTATGCATTAGAACCATTATATAACTCTGGCTGCAGTGGAGGCGGAGCTGTTTTTGGGAAACTCAGCTTGGAAATATGACAACATAGAGTTTGGCAAACACAGTTGAAGCAGCTCTGATATCCACCAGCGACTTGCCCGGGAGGCATCTCTGCTGTTCTCCCAGTGCATGCTGGGACAGATTTAAGCCCCAACCAGGAATAAGTGGGTATTGAGATTAGATGGAAGAGCAGATAGTTCCATCGCAGCAGTCCTTAATCTTTAAACATCTTTCCGAGGGTTTGGATGTGGAGATACCTTGTGCCATCCAGGGTGAACACATCTTTGTACACATCATTCTCCTTTTACTAAAGTACTACTACTAAGTACTAGAAAAAGATCCATCCATCTGTATATAAAAATGTCTCATTCTAAGGTAACAAAAACACAACGTTTATATTCCATTTCTGACAATAGATCCTCCTCAATGGTGTACAGAGCACAAGCTACAGTTATCTTGTAGGTCATCTTCAAGGAAAGCAAATGTTGGGACACATTTTTGAATTTATAGCTTAATAATTAGCTTTGCAAGACAAAGATTAAGTTGTTTGGAATAATTGATACGCCATCACTGGGAGACCAGCACCAGCAAATGAGCCAACCAGCCAAAACACACTTGCAGTACTTCACCAAACCTCAGGCATCTCCGGTCGGGAAGAAAATAACTGGATCCATTATCTGTTTCATATCTCAGATCTTGAACAGAGTTGTAGATAACGATGGTTTTCACTGTCAGCACACTCAGTGTTCTCCAACCTCACACACTTTTCTCTGCTCTTTTCCAGTAGTTAGATAGTTACCTCCATCCAAACCATAGCTTAACTGACAGTTATATGTTTCATACTGCAATTAAACCAGAGTCAATCGTTTGGAACACAGTGCACTAAAGTTTATTGAATCAAGATTTACTCAGATCATGACACCAATATGGAGTGAGTGAATCATTAGATTCTCCAAGATCCCCACACCATTAGGTCATATCATGAGGAAAAAACTAAACTGTGCCATCTGCCCTGACTGTGGTTTGACTTTCATTGCAGATAGTAAAGATTTTTAACTAACGTTTGGTCAGAGAGGCTGAACCTTCAGTTTACTCTCAGTTTACTTTACTATGCTTTCATGGATAGGTTACAGGCACATAAAAACTGTGAATTTTGGGATTGAAACAACCCTAAATCACACTGCTGTGACAGATAGGTAAGAAAACACCCGGTGCCAAAAGAATGGGTACATCTGTCTACTTGTAGTCAGTGCAGAAGTGAAGAATATTAGTATATAAGAGGGTGTTTAAAACATGGTATCATTTTAAAACGTTGGTTTCCTGTTCTAACAGCCGTTTATAAATTATAATACATCTCTGAGGCAATGTGTCCACAGGGAAGCCCTTTCCACAGCACCGGCATCCATTTCTCAGTAGTTCCTGTTCTGAACCCTGTTGCACCATCCCGGCAGTGCTGAGTGATTAGCATGTTTGTAGCACTCAAGGTTGAAAATACGACAACTTTTAGCCGAAGAGTGCCATATTTCAAATAGATTTTTACTAGTTGCTTAGCAACAACAAGAGTCACGCACAGCAGTTCCCCTCAGCATCTGTTTAGCATTTGTTTTGAAGGAGATGCCCAGTGGACACAGACGCTAATGCTCTTTGATACACACTCTGTGAGTCCATATTAAAATTCTGCATGATCATTAATGATGCAGGAACATCTCTGAGAGTGCGAGCTTTTACACATCATCTTAATGGACAGACAGAAGTACACTTTAATTATTATCATTAATAATACGTATAATAATATATTAGATCTCTTTTCTTACTAATTAATAATTCATTTTGTCTAATAAAGGTGAAAAACAAGAGAAGTACCAGAGACCATAATTAAAAATATACAAAACAAAACAAACAAACAAAAACAGTTACAGTTATATAAAACAGAGAATAGTAAGAGTAAAGTAAGCTGGAGTAGTGATTTAATTGATTAACTATTAATAAAAATAAAAATCAATGAATAAGTGACTAGTGCACTCAAAGAGCCAGGGTTAGAATGAATAAATGAACCAATGAAAAGGTTCTTAGATCCTTAGATTTTTTTTAAAGGTAATGTGTGAAGCACGGGAAATTCCAAAGGATGTGACGTTTATAAAAGTGCCTCGCTTCATCCGACCACAATTAAGAAAAGAATCAGGAGAGACGCTGCTGGAGCGCTGTGTTTCTGGGGGACTCTGATTACTGTACAAAAACACTGCTTTACAACTTTATTCACTGACTTTGGTGAAATTGGATCATATTTTATGGAAAGTATTAAGAAAATATTCTGTGTTTCCCTCTGAACAACTGATAGCTTTACTTGTTGCTAAAGTGAGTGCTAACTGTTGCTACCTGTAGCTGCCATTAGCTGGTTAACTCAGTTAGTCGTGCAGCTAATGCTAGTGGTCCTATTAGCTCATTTTGCCTGGACTGGGAGCTCAGAGCACTTCTAGCAAAGCGAGCTTTAGACCATAGGGAAGAGGAGGTGTTCAGGTCCAGGGTAGGGGGGACATAGTCAGGAATGCTGGCAGGGATCAGGGTTCCAGAACTGGGCTCAACAGCCTCCCAGTGAACACAACCAGACCGGGATCGAACACATCCTCCGAGACCAGTGGAGTCCATTTTGAAGAGTTTCTCTGTAACCCCTGCTCAGGCCTCTGGAAGTGGCCAATGTCCCTCTCATTCCTCTCCCGCTTTACGCCTCCCCTATCACGGCCTGAACCCGCCGTGTCTTTGTGGTCCCTGGAGTCCTGGACAGAGACGCTGTAAATCATTTACGGTACTGTAGTCACTGTTGTCAAACAGGCCTCCATCGGTCTCAGAGGCTGTGTTCACTCCTGGCATGGCCATGTTCACTGTTTTGGTCAATACCCAGGATGCTCGGTCAATGGGAGTGTGAGCTACATATGCTAACTGCAGTTCACTTAATGGCAATCTGTGTCATTAATAAAAAGGATTTTCAGTTCCACATAATTGCTCTAAAAATGAAAACGATTAATGGTTATATTGTCTGTGATACATTACAACACTTGAGACCATCCCTGAGAACACTGGCAGCCTGCATCAACCTTCATTTTATTTGAATTCACTGTGTGCTACAGTAGATTGTGTCCTAAAGCCAAAGCCAGTCCATAATTTTTCGTTCATTCATTGTGTTCAGGGAAAGCTCATATAGGTCAATTTATAGTATAAATGGTTATAAACTTTAGTTTGGCAGAATACACTGTGTTCCTGAGGGTGCTCCTCAATCAAAGCAGCAGCACAGGAGTCAGCAATAAAGCCCCGAGTGCTGTACAGACCAGAACCCAGCAGACACACATAATGCACACAGTTGTTATTTACAGCAGCAGGCTGAGAGAGGAGCTGTACCGGGAGCAAGGTTCACAAACACATTTACACCAGAGAGCTGCCTGACATTAGCTGCCTACTGACAGCCACTGGAGCCGCTGGGGGAAACAGTAAAGTATGTGCTTGGCTCAAGTTCACCTCAATAGAAGAAGAGAGCTTGTGTGCCACTCTCCTTTAGTGCCACAGAAACACAAAGGAAAAAAATCTGTAGTAAAGGAGTACTTTCATAGCGACACCAGACTGGATAAACGAATGAAAGGCAAACAATATTGGACGCACATTCAGTTACTTGGAGGAACTGCTAACTCAGCCGATCCAGTGCAAAAGTCATTTTTCATGGAGGGGAGTGCAGAACCATGTGTAACCATAATGTGTGAGGCACAACAGACGCTCATATTCAATTCACAGCCATTAATAAAATCCATCACGGCCATTCAAGGCTGGAATACAAATCAGTTGATGTGGAGCCCCTATCTAGTCTTGAGATTTATTTTAGTTTATATCAGGGGTGTCCAAACTTTTTCCCTTAGGAGGGCCAAAACTGAAACTTAATGGTGGGTCACAGCCGGAAGCAAACCCTTATTGTACTTTCTTTTTAACAGGAAAAATGGTACTAAGATCCCAAGTTCCCTTAATTCCTATGCAAACTGTCACTCTGCCAGATATGCTCAAATTATAAAAAATATAAATTATAAAGGAATATATGAGTCCCTGCAAATAATGAAGCTTCTATGTGTTATAGTGTGCTGTGTCCACTGTACGTGACGATAACTTAGAGGTGATGAGTAAATGCACAGAGGGCGTGGAGAGGTCAACAGGGACGTAACAATACATTTTTGTCTGGGCCTCCTAGCTGATTAATCTGGCCATGCAGCCACTAATAGAGATCAAATTTTTCCAGAAAATTGATGAGTTTCAGGACATTTATGAGTTTTAATTAAAACAAGCTGGCTACCTTTCAAGCGTTTGACATCATGTCATAAAAAATTACTGCTGGTGTGAAATGTGATTCTGGTGCAGACTCCTCTACTGTTGAGTTCCACACAGTTTCTCCCATCCACCGTTAGAGACGCAACATTGGATAATTGTTTATAACAACATATACGTATGATTGTGTGTGTATATATGTGTATGTATGTACATGTGTATGTGTATATATCATGTATAGTAGACAAAGTAGCAAAGAAGGAGTAGAAATAAGTGCTAACGTAATACTTCCTCCTACTTCTCTGAGAAGCAGAACCAGGTCTGTCAGGGTTTAAAATAGTTTTTCAGAACACAATCACAATGAATAAACAGACTAACAAAGATGACTTGCAACTTATTTTTCTACAAGCGTGAAAGGAAAACATGAGGTCAGGTTTTGAGGCAACGTGGAGTGGAAGCAGAACAGCCATGAGCCATCTGTACTTTTACTCTGCCAGTCTACCTGCTTTAAAAGAAGGACTGTAAATTTATTCAGGACATCTGGCCATCCCAGTCAGTGGGTGGATGTGCTCTGACCTTTGACCCTCTTCTGAGTCAATCAACTCGACTCGGAACAGGTGCACCAGCTGGCAGAACAGGAGGGAACCAAGTCTCCTGTCCACCTCTAGCTGGCACACATAATACACCCATGCACACCACAGATAGAGATATATGGTGCTTTGAAATGAAACTGCCCAATTTGTCTATCTTTGTGACAAAATATACAATCTCAGAGGTACAACTGAGCACTAAAGTTTTTTTTTCAGCCGCAGAGTGGAAATCTCTTTTGTGTCGACTATTTGCGGATTCAGTCTCCCTCCTACCTCTTTCCCTCTCTAACTGCCTCCTCTGCCTCTTTCCCCAGCTAGAGTGAGTAATCACACCTTCACATCCAGTGGGAACGAATACACAAACACACACACCAACACCGTTTAACACATCTTTACCACCTCAGCACTATAAAAACCAGTCGAGCAAATCTCCGATAATGATGCTGTTTGTAGAAGCTATCCTGTTTCATTGGACCTCATATTCAGACCATCTTGATATTAGCCAAGTAAAACAAAACAATAAAAATTCAGCATAGCTACTTCTTGCTACAGCAAAGAAAAGTGGAATACTGAGCACCAAGAGAAAGAAAACAACTACTCATGTTTAGCCTTACAAGGCAGCTTCGGGCAGGGCTGCAGCGCTTACCACAGCCGACTAAATCAAACATTTACTTTCCTCTTTATTGCTGCATTGGCCTTTTGCTTTTCAGAGTCAGAGGGACATAATATGAAGATCTTAATCACTCTGACAGGCCACAGACTAGAAAGGCCCACCATAATGTCTCCCCTCCATTAACAAACAGCCCCGCATTTTCTACAAGAACATAAAATCACATCTGTGGTTTTTCAAGCTGTGGGTCGGGGACCAAAAGGTGGGTCTCCAGAGGGTAAGAGATTGTCACAGCTTGGCATTAATATATAACAGGATTTTATTCAGTCTGACAGCTCTAATATGGGACATTTGCAACACCTCTTTTCCATTAACTGCATCCTGCTCTATTTTCACACCTGACAAATGAGAAAAGCATGTTTTAAAGATTCATTTGGTTTGGGGTCTGAAGTGTCTGGTTGTGTAACTGAAGAGGTTTAAATGTTGGAACAGCATATTAAACTCATTAAATATTTCAAACTGTTGCACTAACAATATACAGTATATATACACAATTTGTTATTTTATCTATTTGTTGGTCAGTGTGGAGGACAAACTGCACAAGCTGAACATCGCACACATATTTGACATTTTTGGTCTTTGGTTCACCAATTCCTCAGAAATTAGTTGCTAACTTAATCTGTGTGGTTGCAACACAAGAGGAACCCTTTAATCAGTATATGATGCTGAACCCGTCTCGCATCATTTCTGGACATGCAGGGCTCCATGGTCAAATTAGTAATATTAAATATGTAATGTCCTTTCCCACTTTCCAAATGAAGCTGGTGAGGTTAGCGTTGTGAAATGGTTGCAGTTAGGTTTAGGCACACAAACTTCTTGCTTAGGATTAGGAAAAGAAAGTAACTTTACCTGATATAATTTAAACGTTATGGACTTTTACTTAAATATTTTTACTTTTTTAAGTACATGACTCAAAACATAACTTATATAACGCACCTGATGTAACTTTGGGAGAACGCTGTGGTCCGGGGCTGAAGTAGGGAGAAGGGGTTTTTTTAAAAGTTTTTTTTTAAAAAAAAAAACAAAAAAAAATTAAAATACAGTGAGTAAGACGTGGTCACTAAAGCACCAATTAATGACCTTCAAGCTCAGCTGACAAAATGGTTTCAAATATTATTTACATTAAAGTCTCTATATAGTTAATGATTTCAGCTACAGACTTAACATTTGCTCAAGGACACAGTAGGGTCAATACTTGCTGTCAGGACTTACCAGTACCACAGTTTTCATGTTGCTGCCCCATAATACTGGAAAGTAACTCACTCTGACAAGTTGGACTGCACATTTAATCAGGTAATCCATATTGTGTAACTGATTACTTTCAGGAAGTTACCAGTTTGAGGTCTCCTAATAGGATGTGAGTCCGCTTGGCATCTCCCAAATCAGAGGGGACACTCACAACGCCTCTGATCCATTAGCAAACGTCCTGCTTCATTTTCACACCTGTCAAACTGGCTGCTGCGTTACCTAAAACAAAAGCACTGAAGCAAACCACCAGGGACCACAAACAAAGAGCCTCTGGATTCCATTTTGGTCTCCACTGCTCAACTGTTATTGAAACTGGCTGCCACAGCTTTCTTAGTTTTATGTGAAATGTATCATTCAGTCTAAATCCTGGACCTGCAACAGATCGAAGAGGTACAACTGAACTGAATGTGAGCCAGAATTTCAGGTCAATGAGACAGGAAGGTCGGTGCCCGGTTGCATAAAACTACTTTGGCTAAGGTTGCCCTTAGATTGTCATTTAAGGCTGCCTTAAAGCAGCATTAAATCGGGGACCCATATGGGACTATTTAAGTGAAATAATTTAGCAACATAAAAAAATGGTTGAAATTATGGTGATTAAGATCTGACCCACTACACTATGAGCTGCGTGCTACTTGCAAGAGAGTAACATTACAGATTTGATCATCAGTTTGCACGAGCAACTTTGTTAGTTAGCCAAACATTAAAATAACTCAACTTTTGTTGACTCCTGTAGATGTGGCTACTTTCTTGCTGTCACAGTAATATTTTCATATTTCTTTGTTATTTCATCTACGATTGGTTTTACAGCAACATTTCGCACATTGATTTTGTCACTTAGCTACTTCTGGCCACCTCTTTTGCTCGTGTGTATTTGTTATGGCTGGGTTAAATTTACTTTGGATTACATGCCTGCGCTTTAAGTTTTCTTTGAGGAGAACAATATTCAACAACAAGTGTGAAGCGTATCCATGGTAAATGAAGTGCACATATGCTGACAGTAACTAAACCATGCATAAAGGACAGACTCAACGTTGAAACTTAAGGTAGTTCAAGCAACCAGGCACAGACAGTCATGTTTTATTGAAATTGGGGAGAAGGTTTTGATTGATGTTACCAGAGCATCAATGTAGTACTTTAGATGTAAGAATGCAAAAAGATTACATTAAAGAAAGTATAAAATCTAACAAAAAGAAATGCATTTTAATTACAGTATATATGTATTTAATACATAGGCTTTGCACAGCTAAGTACTGTGTAAATAAATAAACGCCTCTCTGCCTTTTTTGGGGGATTATATGAGAACTTTGACAAGTCTAGACACTGAACTGTAGGTGGAAATAAATATTCAGTTCCTGACTCTGGCAGAGCTACTGCTAACTAAAGTACATTGCAGGGTAACATCAACCAAATAAAATAAACACATTTAAAAAAACACTGTGCCTCTGCAGTAAGCCACCAGCTACTCCAAGCTGTCAAAGAGTTTGGTAAAAGGGACCTTTTTCTAGCAGGAGTTTGGCACCATGCAGCGCGCAATATGTGTTGTCCGTGTGTCTGTGTGTGTTGTGTCCTGTGCCTGTTGTTGCAAACTCCATCCTAAATCCGCCCCTGACCTTGTGTGAACTCTACCTAGCAACACGCAACATACACACACACACACACACACACACACACACACACACGCACAGAGTAATGCCAGAAGCAGGATGTGATAACAGGGATGCCAGCCTGTCATGTCCCATGCTGTGTGTAGTTCAAGAGGTGGACAGAAGGACAGTTTCCTCTCTGACTGTAAGATTTCCTTTTCACCACCTGCTACAAGTGGCACAGATAGCACATGTGTTATTGAAGTGAAACAAGTCAAAAGTACATGGAACGTGGTATTTCCAGATCTGTTTGGATCCACAGAACTCACGACTTCCCCATGGCTCCTAACTAACTCTATACCTTACAGAGAGGGGGACAAACATTAGCAGTGTCTCCTCTCAGGTGCCTACCAGAGCCCCCTCTGCACCCACTGACTCCCAGCCACCCTCTCACATCTTAACGTCATTCATGTTATGGGTATAAATACCGGAATCAGATACAACTCACATTTTAGTAAATAAAAATGTACAAAAAACATATGCATCAACAGACTCAACAGAATTTCAGCAGGAGCAGAGGGGAAGCTCAGATTTTGGAAGGACACCTTACATTCATATTATTAATAAACACATTGACAATATACTGCATGAGCACTGACTTTGGAAGGACGAGCTCCACATATAGCTTGACAGTGCAGAAATAGACACTCTGGAAGGACAAGCTTCCCATACGGCACTAAAAGGGACATTTTGGAAGGAGCTCACCCTCTCAGAGAGGTCAAAGGTGATGATGTCCTGGAGGCAAATTATATTTCCTGATATTTGAGTGCTTAAAAACAAAAGAGTGCCAGTTTCCTCATGTAGCTGTACAGGACCAAAAAGGATAATGGGGTCGGAAATAAGGGCGACTTCAGAAGGCTGCAAACCGCTCCCTAAAAAACAACCTGTAAGAGCTAATTGGTCCATAGTAACAAAGTAATCAAAGCAAAAGCCTTTTCTGATCTCCTGCTATGGCTGAGGTGTAGTTAGGCACAGAAACTAGTTGGTTGTTGGTTACGGTTACTAACGTTAGGAAAATATTGTGGTTTGGGTTAATATCATGACTTTGTTGGTCACAATAATAACGTTCAAGAACGATTGCAGTTATAGTTAAAGGTCCAAGGTTAGGGTTAGGGTTATTACTATCATGCCTGACCCTCCATTCCAAGAGCAAAGGAGGAACTACGAGGGCTTGCAGTTATGCAAAAGGTCCAATTAAGACAGTGTTTGGTTTCCTTATTCTGGGCTTCTGTAGAAAAATGGTGGACAAACGAATGGTGGTAAAAACTGCTCATTCTAAGGTAAAGAAAACACGATTCCTATTCTTTCAGGTGATAATACACTAATGATGCCTAATACCTATGAATATTATATTCCATTTCTGCCAATAGATCCTCCTGAATGTTGCACACTGGACCTTTAAAATAAACTAACATTGACCCACTGTGCACTTTGTCACACTATTTCCTCCTGACAGATGAGAATCACGATAACTTGCTGCTGCTAGATGGCTACGTCACTTGAACGTTGACATATTTGTTTTTTGGCCGCTTGATGAAACAGCTTTCTTACTTTAGCTAACAGTTACCTAACTTGCCTGTAACCTCAGAAACTACTCAGGCTACTACCAGCTAGATACATTTAGGCTGCTACTACATATAGCTGGCTAACCTATTATAGTACTGTCATTGAGTTTTATGTGTATGTCACTGTTTATTTTACATGTCTTTATATGTCTTTACTTCTTAATATATTTGCATACTATATGCACTGACCCAGAGAACACAACACTTTATCTCTCATTTATATTTATAATTACTGTGTGCTTTGTTGTGCGGTCCTGGTCCAAAGACACTTCTTAAATATCTATTTAAATTCAGA
The DNA here is from genome assembly GCF_905237075.1 of Dicentrarchus labrax. Classification (NCBI taxonomy): domain Eukaryota; kingdom Metazoa; phylum Chordata; class Actinopteri; family Moronidae; genus Dicentrarchus; species Dicentrarchus labrax. The sequence continues at coordinate 34,467,936 of NW_026136711.1, forward strand.
ATCTACTGATTTATAACTGTGTATAAACTTTAAACATGACATTTGCATCATTTGTATCTTATTCGCCTGCTACGACAGAGCTGCACTGTAGTTCCTCCTGCAGGACTCTCCAGAGTGTGATATTAACTGAAAATCACTGCCAAGGATTTGCTGCAATTAGTTCCACTTTGAATATAACTACACAGAAAGATTTTAATATGATGTAACGCAAAAAAAATTAAAATAAGAGCAGAGACCGGAATATATTTAGGATGATCCTCTGAGTGATGGGATCTGCGTAACATTAAACCCCTGTTTTTTATTTTAACACTTTGAAAAGATAAGGGTGAAACACTGAAACAGCTGAGAAGCGTCAGTGACAATATAGTGTATACAGAAGTGATATCAAGGTACAAAATTAGAAAAACATGTTATCCATCAATATAATGACATTAGAGATGTGGTCACTCATGAAACTGCTTCTTCAATATAACTTGGACATTCTGAATATTATGTAATGTAAGAGTGAATATTGCGGTTGACGTCTCGGAGGATTATAACTAAACACACTTTGTCACTTCATAAGATCACATAACTAAAATATTCAATGTATAATAAAGCAAACATCAGTAGATATATAGCTTTTCATAAGCTTTCTACTGATGCAATAACAAAAAAACATCAGCTACTGTACGCCAACAATGGCCTCGTCGCTGTGGCAACGACGGGTGAGTCACCATGGCAAATATATGACACTGCACTTACTGAAGCATATGGATCCTGGACACACACATACATGCTTACATACAGCTCAAATACACAACTATGGACAAAAAACACACTTTGACTCTGTGGAAAACTCTCTCTCTCTCTCTCTCTCTCTCTCTCTCTCTCTCTCTCTCTCTCTCTCTCTCTCACACACACACACACACACACAACCACCTGAATGACAGAAGCTCTACTTCGAAACAGACACACACACACACACACACACACACACACTGTATGCCCAAATACAGGAGATGATTGTTGCTACTTACAGGTGTGATAGGGTGATAAATCCACTCGTTTCTCTCCTCGCCTTTCTCCTCTCTCTTTCTGTTTCTCTGACTCTACCACTGGCAACCGGCTAAAAAGCAATCCAAACGGGCAGACGAGAAGAAAATCATAGCCTGTCACACGACTTGAGATGCACTCACAATGTACTGTAGCAACAGTAACTCTCTCTCCCTCTGCTTGTGTGTCTATGTATGTGTACCTAAGCCTTATTCTGCCTCTCTCCCATCCTCTGACCTGCTCCCAGTCTCCATCTTTCTCATCTTTCTTTATCCCTCTTCTCTTCTCACCCCCCCCTCCCCTTTCTCTCTCTCTCAGCCACCCACCCACCCACAGGCCAGTCTGCAGCAGTAAGCTCCTCTCCACTTTTGCAATGTTGGAGAGAGCTGCAAAAAGCCGAGAGAAGATACAGCGAGGTGTGTACTCTAAAGACGGTGATATACAGCGCACTTGATGATAAAAGCGTCTGACAGCAGAGCTTACATCCCGAGACTGCTGCCCACAGAGAGTCTTGAAATCAGATGTGTGATGTTTGTGTGCGGGAAAGATAGAAAGAGACCAGACAAAAGACAGTGATTGAAGGTTACATGGAGAGAGTAGTATGTCAGTATGTCACCCCCTGAATTCCCTCTGTGCAAGGACTAGTCAAAAAGTGTCCGAACAGAATGATGTTATCCATCAAAGTCCCAAATCTGGTCAAAATCTAATCATGTGTTGCAGAAAGATGAAGACATGAGTGAAGACCAGTGTTCGGTTGTGTCAGATTACAAACTAAAAGTGGTGAAGTATATTTAAACTAAAGTTACTTAAGTTCATGGAGTGCAGAACGCCCATCAGCACCGCAGTATCACTGTTACAAATCTGTTATTTTTCTGCGTTTCTTTTTCAGTCAAACTTTAAAGCTAACGATGTGGCAGAGAAGGGCAGAGCCAGACTGCCAGCATTTGAATAAGAAAAGTTTGATTACCTCACATGACACTATTAGCCAATACATTCTTGGATAGCAGAATGTATTGCTTTCTCATTGGCTGTGGTCACATATGTATACAGTAAGATATATGTGGTGACCATTGACTGCATACATAAAAAAGTGGCTACCTCCAGAGGATGTTTGGTTGGAGATTTGTGCAAGACATGGTTTATGTATAGTGCTGCAACGTACCTACTACACTATGGCTCTGTTGTCAGTGACAATGTACCACCTGCCTGTATGAAGACCAGGTGACCCAGTTTGTGTGGGACTGCACAGCATTTTTATGCCTTGTCCCATGTCTCAGATATTGAGAAAATGTCCCACACTTTGACTGCCTCTAGCTTTCACAATTCAAAACACTGCAGGTTTTCTAAAATCTGTATTTTTAATCCAGTGGCTGTGAAGAAAGCAGGGAACGCTGTCATCGCAGGGCTGTGTTTGATGTCAATCAAAGCGCACACACGTGGTTCAAGTGCAGGTTAACCTGTCACCGTCTTTGCTACGCCACACCTAATGGGGAAAATTGAGAGTCACAAGCGATGCAGATTTAGGAATTTGATGGAAACTAAAGGAAAGGAAATGCAGCTTCAACAAAGATTGTGAAACTACTTTATAACTGGGTGAAGCTGGTGGAAGGAGAGTGTGGCATACGACTATAATAAGAACTGTGAAACTTATATTTACTGTATTTACTTAGCCTGTAACCTGTAACCCGAATGCTGCTACTGCATCTACCAAAGGGCATTTTCAACACCCTGTCCAAAGATAACTGACTCTCTGTGTTATTTGGGGTCTTCCCCTCATTCCCTCTGTACATCCAAAAAACAGCCTTTGTTACATTACTGGTTAGAGGATTAATGCTGACCATTTGGATACCAACATCATCTCCCTCTCATACTCTCTGGATAAGAGACATCCTTTATTTTCTTTGATTGGAAAATATAGATTTTCACTAAGGGGCTCCTTTAATAAATTTAAGAAGATATAGGGTCCATTTGTACATTTCATTCTTAAAGGATAAATTCCCCACTCAATCCTGAATAAAACAACTTTTTTGGTTTGGGGGCGTATTGATGTGTTTGTTGTAACATGGGGTGATATGCTGCTGCACTGGACACACAGTTTACTTTTAGCTGACTGATGTTTTTTTTTTCTTTTTTTCTCCGTTATTTATTTATTTTGTTTGTTTGTTCAAGTTCAAGTTCAAGACCTTTATTTGTCCCAGAGGGTCAATTGGTTTTGCCGCAGTAGCAATAAAAAAACAACAACCAACAACAGCAACACAGGGTGAGACACACAGACAAAAGAAACAAAGGCACACATACATAACTACAGATAGTGGAAAAATACATAAATAAAGGAGTAAGAGGTCAAGTACAAAGTTCTAATATTAGTGAAAAAAGAAAGAAAAAAGAGCTTGTTTGTTCAGTTCATGGCTGTGGTATTTTGGTTTTTCAGTTATTTTTAGCAATATGTCAATTGTCTGTTTTATAATGACTTTCTATAAAAGGAATATTTACTTTTTTACTTTTTATAAATGCACTGATGGCATATTTGTATGTTCTTGCAAAACAAAGTTTAAACAAAAGAAAGGTATAATAAACCAGAAATGTTTGTGGTAGAGACTTAATAGCTTGGTACGGTTATCTCTGAGAATAGCTTAAGGAAAAAGATCAGTTACTTTATTTTCCTGTCTGGCCACAGTAGCATTGATTAACAGCAACACTGATTAACACTTATTGACCCTTTTTTTCTCAATAGGCACCTGTCACTCTGACAACATGCCACTTACTGACTGTTTGATGAGCCGTGTGATTGAATGTCTGCTTGAACGCTACCTCTATAATTAGGTTGATGATGGCAGGTTGTGGGCAAACGTACCTGTTTACAACATGTGTTTCCAACCAGTGGTTTCAGCGCTGTAAACACACAGAGACTGATCTGCTTTTAGGACGGGAGGCTTGCAGTACACCTCCAATCCAGCACTCCACATTTTATCAGAACGAACAGATGCACAGTGTGAGAGACAGACACAGAGAGATGTGTGTCAAAGGCCAAAACCAGAGGTGGCGTTTTAACACTTCGCTGTTAGCTTCACTACACAGAGCTGTCAGTCAAACTATACAGCAAATGACAACACAGGCCTGGAGCGGAGAAGACAGATCAGACAGCACACTGTCGTATACAGACATGTAGTAACACTGACAGAGTCTGTGGTCATATATGTGGAATTAAGTTGAATTAATATTTTGTCAAAAATCCTCACAAGTTTGCTTCAGTCACTGTGGATTACAACGACTAGAACTGTGCAGATATCATTATATAAAGATATTAATATACTATTAATATATTCTTGAGATGCATTTATTTTAAGGTATCCATATGTTGATATCCCATATCAACAGAAAGCATGAGGGTTGATGTATATTAAAAATATTTAATATAAAACAGTCCAGTAGAAGCCCACCTACCAATCTACGACCACAATAATAAAAACATTGAATTAACACCTTTTTCAACAAACTGAACATTATAAATGTAGAATGTAAGGCAGATCTGTTGTATCGGACTAAAGGTCCAGTGTGTAACATTTATGAGAAAGAGAAGTATAACCTTCATAGGTATATTTTTCATTAGTGTCACCTGAATATTCATGGCATCTTATCAGTAGACGCCATGAAGGGGCAAACCAAACATTGGGAACCCCTGTATTAAATAACAGCATTCCTGGTAACTTACTGGGACCCAGAAACTGAGGTATTATTAATGTTATTCCAGCTAAGTCAAAACGTCTGCTGTGAAAAAGGCCTATTAGTCGTATATAAACATCATTTCTAGGACAGGGTTGCTAATACTGGCTGAGATGCGAAACCTCCACAGTGACTGTAAAGGATCCACATTACATCCCTCACTATAAAGAAAAGAATCTCTAAAGGAAAAGTTAAATATTCACATCATTTCCGTCCAGTTACAATCAAGACGCACACACACTGAGTAGACAGACACCAACATAAACACTGAGATATTTTGAAGTCTTCCATTACACGACATACTACAAAGCTTTATCCTTAAACAACCCTGCCAACCACACACCAATTATCTCCGGACATTACAATCTGGACCGAGGCAGTCAAAGGAAGAATCTCCATTAAACCACAGAGCAAAGCATCAACTAAAAACATCTTTCATTTCTTTCAATCATCAATATTTGAGTGTGGGTTTAAGCCGAGGTGTTTTTTATTTTTTATTTTGGATGCCACATCCCAAAGAGCATAGCAAAGTATCTGCCGCTATTTTCTTTTGATTGAAGGATTCAGTATCTCTTTCTGTTTAAGCCATTTCCTCATCTCGATTCTCCAAAATTAATCTTGAGTTTGGTCTTTCTGTCTCTCTGTATCCTCTGTTTTCAGCCTCCTGTATCCAAATTATTAAAATATTGTTAAACGATGCCAAGGGGAAATCTTTCGGCCTCACTCTCAGGTCTCTTCTGTCACTGTCTTTATGTCTCTCTGCTGCAGCTTTTTCCATCCTTCCTCCTAATTTATCTCAGCATGTCTGCCATCTGGCCCCTGTTGTAATGATTTTAGTGAGATTATAGGATCACATTCACTTGCTGCTGCAGCTGTGAGTTCTAATGATGCATGATTTTTTGTAAACATCTCAAAAGCTTTCATTTCTGAATAAAGCACGATGTCATCAGGCTCCATATGCAAGTACATTATTTCCAATGTAAAGTGCTGTGGTGGTGAGGACGTACAGCAGGACGGGGTTTACTGTCAACACCACCAAGACCGAAGCGGTCTGCCATTTGAGTACGTGTCCCAAGACTGTACCTGCCTTCACTGCTGGTGATTAACACCTGTCATCTACTCCCATCTTTCAAATATCTGGGGAGCATTCTCCCTGAGGATAGCAGCATTGGCAACGATATCCAGAACTGCATCAAAAAGACCAAAAAGTGCCTTTGGGAGACTTTCAGAACCGACATCCCTCTACAAAGGTCGCTGTATACCAAGCCATTTGTGTCACCACCCTCCTCCATGAAGATTGGGTAAACAACAGCCGTCACATCAAGTCCTTGGAGCGCTTTCTCATAGGCTGTCTCCAGCACATTCTGGGAATAACTTGACGTGATCGCGTGACTCACACTGAAATACTTGCTAAACCCAAATGCAGAAGTATTGAGGCCACGGTCACCCAGCACCAGCTGCAGTGGCCCAGCACGCGATAAAGATGCCCCTGTGTTGCCTACCCTGCAGAGCGATATACAACCAGCTACATCGCGGTCAACACTCAGCTGGAGGAAGAAGAAACGCTACAAGGATGAGATGAAGAACGCCTTGAGGAAGCGCCAGATCAGACCCAATGACCTGGAGGAGGCGGCTGCTGACCTTACCTCTTGGTGACAGCTGTGTAGGGATGGGGGTTTGTACACTGGAGATGCAGAGCACAACCAGAAAACAGCAGAAGAGAGCCAGGAGAAATACAGCCATGGTTGCCACCACTACCTCCACCACATATACATTCCCCACCTGCAATAGAGCTTGTGGGTCCAGGTTAGGACTGTTCAGCCATCGAAGAACTCACTGTTAACGTCGTCATCGGATTTTATGGACAACCAAAGAGAGTAAAGACAATGTAACAATGATTTGCCTCTATTGCCTTTTCTACCATGTCTTACACCGAATGCTTTGTGCTTGCCTGTGTGTGTGTGTGTGTGTGTGTGTGTGCGTGTGTGTGTGTGTGTGTGTGTGTGTGTACGTGTGTGTGTTTAGCTCGGCTCTAAAAGGTTTGGTGAATAAATTTTCTGTGACCTGTACCTGTGATTTAATGCGTTGATTATCTTTTTTTAAATAGCTTTTTAAGAGCTTTAACCTACAGCATCTTCTGTTCACTTTACATGCAGCTTTATTAATGACAAACTCAATCTGTGAATGTGCTGGAACCTCGACTTGGTTTAGTAACTGGGAGGTCGTCTTTGAAAGTGATGATCCTAGAGTTTGTTTTTCTCTTCTTTTGTGTTTTTGTTTCTGCCGTATGACATTTTTTCTTTGTTGATGATGTTTTGTATGTTCGCTCTAGCTGCATATCCTCCTGTCAGAAAAAATAACCCTGATGTGCGTCTGAGGCATCTGAGATTTATTCAAAATACCAACATTAAACTACAACATGTAAAGTGAAGAAGATATAGCCAAAAGTTGAATAACTGCTGCATTAAATCATAATGATGATAAAAGCAACTGTATTTTGTATGAAAATGTCAAAGAACTTTACACGCAGGGTTGTTGAAACTTCACTAACTGAATGATGAATTGATGTACATGCTGTGCATTTCAGCTCTGAACTCTATTGTGTGTCTGTTTGCATTTACTTGGCTTTGTGTACAGCTATAGAAAGCTAAAAGAGCTGGAGAGGGCCTCCTCCTACTGGATGTCTTTCTGTCATTCCCCTCTATTTGTCACATGCACGCACACACACACACACACACACACACACACACACACACACACACACACACACACACACACACACAAAGACATGTCTCCCTCTGCGTTTATCCCTGTCTTCACATCCCTCCATCATTGTTCGCTTGTCACCACTCCCTCTCCTCCCTCCTTCCTGCTCACACATCTATCCCGCCTACACAGACACACACACACACACACCACACACACACACACACACACACACACACACACACACACACACACACACAGAAATTCACATGCACAGAAATACACATGCAATCTCATCTACTTTGACATCAGAATGTAAAAGACAGCGGAGAGGGAGAAAATTAGAGAATGAGAAACAGAACAATGTAGGAGAAGGAAGAGGCAGAGGGAGAAAACGAAAGATGGGCTGAGATAGATGGAGAGAGAAATAGATGGAGAAAAAGAAAGAGAGAAAAGAAAAGTGCACAACAGAGTCTAATCAGAGCACTGTAGCTTGGAGGAGATGTAGTTCCAGCCCATGTGATGTGTGGTTTTCTCCCTCTCTCTATCTGAATTCTTGCACACTCCACCTTTCTTATACACTCTCTTCCTTTATCAGCCTCTACACTTTCTCCCTCCTTATCTCCTCAGTTTTTCATATCTAAATTTGCCTAATTGGCATTACTGTAATTAAGTAGTAGGGTATTGTGGAGGATTGTGAAAAGCTAACAATGTCAGTATAATGATAAGAATGTAAGAAATATACACTATACAACTATACGACTGAGCGAGGCCGTAGCAACACCACTTGGACAAACCATCAGAACTGGAGTACACCATAATACTATAAAGGGTTATAATTTGAGTTATAGTAGTATATATATATATATATATATATAGCTAAGCTGATGGATGCCATTAGTTTTCAGGTATTTGGTCATAAAAGTATTAGAAACACATTTTAAAGTGTTGGTAGCGTTGGAGGAAAGGTCAGGAAATCACAGCCTGTAATGATTATTATTATTAATTCATGCTGAGGAGGACGAATGTGTGAACAAAATGTCATGGCAGTCCAATATTTGTCGAGATATTTCTGGATCAAACCAACACGTGTTACCACGCCGCTAGCATGACTGAAAACAACAAAACCATAAAAAAACAAAATAAATTTATGATATTTTTAAATATAGTTTACCAATTAAATGTAATGAATATAGTGAGAACCATCAAATAAAAGAGATACAATGATAATAAAATCAGGACTCGTTGGGACAATGCTCTGAGATATTTTGCCGTTTTGCTGAGTGTGTTGAATTCTTGGTATCTTGGTTATAGTTCTAATAAATATTTTGGTTCTTCTGTCTCTCTGCAGGTTGCAGTGTAGCAGGAAGTGTTGCTCTGTCTCTTCCTCTTGTCAGAAGTATCACAGCTTTTATAGTGCAATAGTTTCTCTTTTCTTTGCTATAATTGCAGTCTATAATATCTATCATTTCTTTCTGCCCCTTTTACTCTCTGTTGCTCACTGTGTCCGTTATCTCTCCTTCCCTCTCACATACTCTCCCTTTCTTTCTCTCTCCTCTACTCTCCCCCAGTCATTTCTTTCTCACTTGCTTTCAGGCATTCACTCTTCCTAACAGTTTTTCTTTCTCAAATTTCTTTACACACACACACACACACACACACACACACACACACACACACACACACACACACACACACACATCCAGCCATATCTAAATTCCCTGTGGCACTGTGCAAAGGCCATGCAGAGAGAGAGAGAGAGAGAGAGAGAGAGAGAGAGAGAGAGAGAGAGAGCACAAAACTGAGGATCTGTGTTCACTAAAAGAAGACAGTGAAAGATAATGATGTAACCACATCAACAGTTTTTTTTACCACAGTGAAGGACACATATGGACTGTACGTTGTGTACCTGTGTGTGTGTGTGTGTGTGTGTGTGTGTAGAGAGAGAGAGAAAGAGAGAGAGAGAGTGTCACTCTGCCTTTCTGCTCTGCTGCTTTTGTCACCTCTGCAGGGCCTCGGTGCCTCCGAACATCCTTTTACTGAGAATCCAGTACGTCACTGTGTGTCTGTACACTGCGAGTTCATCCATGTGTCACTGCACGATGCACACACGTTACATGTGTTAAACCTACTGTGTGTGTGTGTGTGTGTGTGTGTGTGAGAGAGAGAGAGAGAGAGAGAGAGAGAGAGAGAGATGGCCGGACTTTTTGCATGTTGTGTGCATCCATTCCTGCATTTGTTTGTTTCACTGACAAGGAGTGTGGTAATAAGTATGGATGGTCCTACATACTCGAGTACTCGTTTGGTTGTCAGTATTCGTTCAACGCTTTCAGTCACACATGAAAGACCAGCCATGAAAGTGATGTTTGGAAGTATAAAAAAAAAAAAAAAAACTTGAAGAAGTGAACGTGCATTGCAAGCTATGCAACATGAAACTTGTGAATCATAGAACAACCGTTTGTAGTGTAAACACAAGGACAGTGGAGACGGACAACAGGCGACCTCTCACCACCTCATTTGCTACGAGGGAGGAGAAGATTAGCCGCCTCATAGCAAAAACATTTCCTCGAGATTTGCTTCCAACAACACAGATATAATCATTTAAATCTAAATTATGACACATATTTTTTAAGCATTTGCTTGATATCACATGAAAAAATCTTCTAACAGACGAGAAGATCACTTGGAGCTGCTGCTTATCTGGCTCCACAGTGCTCATTTAATACTTGTTTCATCTGTTTAAAACTGTATCATATCAGCTTCTTTCATCCCTCTGTCTCTTCTTCTCATTGTTGTCAGTTTATTGTGCTATTATTTCTTATTAATATACACATGTTCTATCCAAAAGCACACTGTGTTGCAATATGTAAGTCATTCATTCCTTATGTATGCACATCTCTCCATCTACCCCTCTATCTACCTCTTCATCCATCCACGGAAAACATGATCATTACTCATTGATGGATACAGTAACAGTAAATAGGAGCACATTTGCTTTTTTCAGTGACAAAACATACACAGACACACACACACACACACACACACACACACACACACACACACACACACAAACACACACACACACGCACACACACACAGACTAATGTGAGGTCTGTCAGGATGGAAATGGAAAATCTGTCGTGCAGAACCTCACAAAGACAGTTTTGTCTTTCAACTGTGGCAGAGAGCAGAGACAAGAGTCTGTTAACTCTGAATAAAAACACAGAGAGCAACAACAGACAACTGGCAGGACAGGCGGAAGATGAGTGATGCAAAGAACCATCAAAGACAGCAGACAGCAAAATGAGGACAGAGACAGATTTAGATTTAAATCACACAATAGTTATCTCTCTAAACATTTACATTTAGATGGATATCCAATAAAAGCATATATAGTGACAGACAATAACTCAAGAGCTTTAAGATAAAAAAGCAAATACACAGACAGATGACATACAGTACAAATGAATACCCACAGAGAACTAATAAAGGTAAGACATTATGGACAGAGCAGGTAGAGAGAGTAATAAAAGCCTGTAAGAGAGAGACAGACAGTAACACCACAGATCTGAGTGACAGACAGGTCAGAGTAACTTTAAAGAAGAGGCTGTTTATCAGAGAGTGCAGGCTCAGTGAATATGGCTTGTATTCAGGTCTTCACTGTGCTCTTATCCTGTTTATATCCTAAATAATAATTTAAACTTTAAAAAAATAATATTTTAATTAATGAATAATTCTTACACCCCTAAAATCAAGATGACCTCACAACCCCTGTCAAGCTTTGGTGACCCCAAGTGTTGGGAACCAGTGAAGTAGATGACCCTGAGTTTACACAATCATTGAGACTCTTGGAAATAAATTAAGAATGCGTGTATGATGAGCTAATGAGCAAAATAACATTTTAAATTGGACAAGTGTATAATATAGTACATTGTTAATGTAAATAAAGTCCGCCAGCTGTTTAGGAAACTAAACTTTTTCAACTTTTTCTTTTTTATGGACGACAGGCTCAACTCAACAACTCATAGAAAAAGAAAGAGGAAAGGGTGAAGAGCCGGAGGTTTAAACTGTTCGAAAAAAAACCCTGCAAACAAAACGTAGACACAAAGAGAGAAAGACACAACCTGTGGCACATTTTCAGCTCTTTACCAGGCAGTCTGAAAGTGTTAAAGGGCATCTCTGACACTGTATTAAACTGCAAAACACACACACAGACACACACACACACACACACACACACACACACACACACACACACACACACACACACACACAGCTTGAAGTGCAAAGTAAAAACAAACTTAATGGCATCATTCTGTGTGAGGAGTAGAGACATAATGCTGCCAGTCTCTCAGCATGAACTTAAGAAATGAACGCTTGAAGCAAATGTGAGATACTTTACATATCTGAGGGAAGACTGAGAGCAAAGGAATCAGTGGTTTTTTTCCATTTGTGCAAAACATCTCAGCCGTCTCTGTCTAAATCTTAGTGTGTGAGTGGAAACGCCACACGCCAGCAAGAACCAGTGAGGCTGAAGTAACTGAGCAAACTATAAAGTTCTTTTGAAACATTTACCGATCCATTTACACAAAGTCTGCTTCTGATTGTCAAAAACATCCTACCAGTAGAAAGGCTCATAAATTTATGAAGATTACCTCTACAGTGCAGCCATATTGGAAGGAAAAGATGACTTCCTTTTAATAACCAGGTTCAAAAAGAAACTGAATGTTTCAAAGAGCATCTCCCCACACCCCCCACCCCATATCCACTGCATACAGACTCTAGTTTGTATTTCTTATAAGTAAACTAACTCTAGACTACAGTTCAAAGTGTATAAATATACACTGTATCAATATCTGTAAAGCCAGACTATCTAAACTGCATTCGAGTGATATATAATGACAGATGTCACACTGCAGAGGCAGCTCATATGTTCTGGCGCTGCTCTAAACTCGCAGCGCTCTGGGATTCTGTGCTGGGAACCCTGTCTGAGGTGTTTGATATTGATCTACAACCTACAGTGAAGAAAGCCGTCTTTGGGGTCCTAGCTGACGACATATCTCTGACAAATAGCAAAAAGATGTGATTACTTTTGCCTCCCTTACAGACAGGAGAAGGATCCTATTGGAGTGGACATTTTCTCACCCACCTAAAGTGATTTGATGCTCTTCCTTAGGCTGGAACAGATCAAATATTCCTCTAAGGGTTCAGCCAAAAAATCTAACTTAATTTTGGATCTTATGATCTTAACAGTTTAAAACCCTCCCACTAAACTGGCTGTCACACATCTCTTTCCCTAAGAGTTGTGATGGTTATGTCTGTTCCCATGGCCTGAGCCATAACGCAATCAAACAGTATGCAATCCAGAACTTGTTTGTTTATTTGTTCTTGGTTTCTTTCCTCTTTTTTACCCAACGTTCAATATTGTGTTTAAGTGGATTTATTTTCACTTTTATCTGAACCTCAGTGTGAACTGGCCTCTGCATGTGCCGAGGGTCAGGGAATGTCGGCAAGGTGGCTGATTCAACAACCGATGATTCCAGGAACGCCACTGAAGACGTATTCAGGAGTATCAGCAGGATATATCTGTGCAGTGTAAGTTACCATGCTATAATGTAAACAGATTGTTTAACTTGAACTAATTATACATGCAGGTTCGGTTATTGGTGGGAAACTTATTGTGTGGGTTAAAATATTTCTAAAACTTCACAATGTATACGACGTGTTTCCTTTTTGAGCTGATTAGTTTGTGTTGAACCTTCAGTATAAATGTATGAATGATGAGGTGTACCATACTACGACTGTAACTCCATTATTTATAATAATTCATAGTAACACCAGACTTATGTAGACAAGTAGGTTGACGGAATTTCTCATTAAAGCATTATTAAGCATAATTAATTATCTTAAGCATGACTGGTTATGTTTTTGCCTTTGCATTACTGCTTGGCTCCGTTGCCTCAGTGCATGACGAAGGAAAACTACAGTGCCATGACGTACTTACAGACAAATATTTTGTGCTGCTTACCACGTAGAGCTGCTTCCATAGTAGAGCCCATTCCTGTAGTGTTGACGTCACCTCAGTAACAATGGGGTCTTCCAGAGGCACCACAGTCTCATGCGGCCTGTACAAGGGTATGACAGAAAAACGCACACGTTTCATTCACAGTCATGATTTTAATGACTTTTATTAAAGTAAAGCACATTAAATAATCAACACAAAGAGCAACTATGTCCACCACACAACTAGATTTAACAGTAAGCAGTGAACAGACATAGAGAGAGAGAGAGACCCAGTAAACCGTTGACCTTGGTCTATTGTGTTGCCTTACATACAGTTAGGCTTCAACAATGGTGAATTAAAGTGATTTGTGTTTAGGCATGCCAGAGTAACAGACGTGGAACGGCCTGCACACAGCTACAGCTACCCACAATGTAAATCAGTGATCTGTGACAGCAGAGACACAGACAGAGTCCAGCCTGTCTGTTTGGAAAAATGTCATAATTGTGTAATGTGTAATTAATTATCACAAATGTTCACATAGAGTTATCATGTTGGACTGGATGTAACTGGGACATTTGTACACATTCATTAACTCACAAAACATGGTTGTGATTCCACCTGCACCTCATACACACATTTATCAGATCACCCCTCATAACTATCATAACACTGACACTTGCCAAAGAAACAGAGGGTTGATTGTGTTCAATTGACCTCAAGAGGAATACTATATTAGCAGATGGAAAAGGGCTGACTGGGCAGCTAAGTTAACATTTTCTTTCATGGCAGACATTTTGAGTCACTGCAGCAGGAAAAAAAGCACACGTGTAGCTAATGGAAGTGAAACAGTATGCACAGTACCAGCACGGCGGAAAGAAATGCAGCTATTAGTTACACCTGTGTTTGACAAGTCAAACTGTCCTCCACAGGAAAGGTCCATTAACTGCCATTAGTTCAGTTCATGTGATAAATTATTGGCAAATGTATCACATTCCCAGGGTTTTATTCCAGCTAAAAGGTCTTTTTATCAGAAGTGGTCTCCTTTAAAATCCAAATCCTTCACACTGGTCTAGGTAAAAGTTTGAATGCAGGATTTTTACTTGTAACAGAATAAACAGTTACTGATACTTTTACTTAAGTAAAAAAACTAAATACTTATTCCACTGCTGTAATATTCAGACTCATTAATATGCACACACTATTACTATACTTCCAAATGTTAACAGAACATACAGTATGTTGCTTTTACCTCATGATGTGTTTATTGTCTAGAATATCAGAGAAAGAAAAGTGTCTTTTGTGATGTTCATGCAAACACCTATAAACAGAAGGACCCTAACACAACCTCTTCCACACTTACCGTTTCCAAACTGAGTGAACCAGAAAAAGAAAAGGACCTCAGTTCACCTCACTGACTTAAAGAAATCCTTATGCGCTAACTTCTCCCCTTCCTTCCCTCTCTCCCTTATACATAATTTTGAACAAAGGGGAGTTGTTTGCTAAAATGGAAAGCTGAGTCACTGTCTCAGCCCTGGAGTCAGGAATATTAGAGCACCTCTCTCTGTCTCACATGCACTTCTTTATTCTCCCTCTCCTCCCATGCCACCTCTCTTCCCTCCCTGACTCTTGGTTTTTGCTAACGTATTCCTTCCTTTCACTCCCTCTCTCTCTCTCTCCCTCCCTCTCTATGTCTCATAACTGATTAATTAATAAAAGCCGTGTGCTAGATTAGCTGATCTCCCAGCTGAGCCGTAGCTGGCGGGCGCCTGGTGATTTCACCCACATTAGTTACACTTGTATCTCAGACACTTCTCCTCCTCTTCTCCTCTGTTCTACTTTTCACTCAATCTAATCTCCCTCTCTTTTTCCCTCCCTCCTTCTGTTCCTAGTAAAGTTCTCTCTTTATTCTGGCACATTCCCATCATTCCTCTCAGTTTCTTCTCTCTACTTTTTTCCTATCCCAGCTTGTTCCCTTTCATTTTATTCCTTTCTTTCCTCTCCTCTCCTTCATCTACTCTTTTTGCCTCCTCACTTCTTTCTTCCATTTCCTCTTCTGTAGTTTTCTCCCATCTCTCCCTACTCTTGTTTCCTCCTCGTCGTCCCTCTTCTACCCTCTTTATTTATCCCCTCTGCATTCTTATGTCTCAGCTTTCATTCCGCTTCCTCTGTCACCTTACCTGACCTCTCTCTCATCTAGTCTTTCTTTGTTTTATGCGTCCATATTTATTCCAACCATACCCTGATCCTCTCCTCTCTCACCTCTCTCTGAGCATCTCACTGACATTTCTCTTGTCCATCACTCTGAAGCCACTTTTGCTCCATCCTAATATTTTTATCTCGTCCACCCCAACAGTCTCTTCATGTCCATCTGTAATTGTCTATGAATTAAACACACTCACTGTCTCTTTTCAAGAAGATTTTTGGGAACTTTTTTTGTCTTTACTTTATGAAGAAAATAATTAAAGCCCACAGCTGCTTAAACTCTTGGTTGCTTTAAAGGCTATATATACATATGAGATGTAAAACACAAATAGAGCAACAAACAACAATCTTCTGTGTAAAGATATAGTGGAGTCATGGTGTCACATAGCCGCTCTGCTCCGTGTGCAGCTGAGTAGAGCGACTGAAACTGCTGTTTTTCTCATCTACATCAGTGATTTATACATTTATTTCCACCAAATCAGAGTTAGTGATTGAGATGATTTTGGTTAGTTTCCAGTTTTTGTCTATGGCGTCTGGAGGTGAGCCTTTCTATGGCTATTTCTGGTTATACAAAAGGTCTATCTCGATAAGGGGACACAATCTGAGCCTGTAAGTGGCAAAAACAAACTTTTTGGGACCTTACTTATAAATAAATTTTTTTTTGGCCAAAAACCCTTTTTTTGGGGGCCGGGTTGGCCAAACGGGGAAGAGGGGGAAAAAAAATAAAAAGGGCCCCCCGCCGAGGGGGTTTTAAAAAACCCCCCCCCCCCCCCCCCCCCCCCCCCCCCCCCCCCCCCCCCCCCCCCCCCCCCCCCATAAAAAAAAAAAAAAAAAAAAAAAAAAAAAAAAAAAAAAAAAAAAAAAACTTGATAAATATTTTGTGACGAACAAATTAAAAAAAGGGTTTGGTGAGTTTTAATTTTTTTTTTTTCTTTTTTTTTGGACTGACAATCTGAGCTCAAGTGCGACATCAGTGGCTAAAGGGACTTTTTTAACTGACACTGTTACAACAAACGTATGTGATTATGGCCTTTTTTATTTTTGATTATAGATAGACCTTTTCAATTTTTTTTACTTCTACTAGTTCCTAAACTACTAATGAGATGATTCACGCATCATTCTTTCATTTGAACTTCACTTTAAAGTACATGAGTCAAACTGATTCACAAACTAAACTGAATCTAAATGTCGGATCAGTCGGTGTCTGTGGCTGGACTGCGCTCATTAGAGGTCTCAGCATGCCAGCACAAAAAGAGCTCACACATGTTTGCTCTCGTTAGAGAGCATCAAAGATGGAGACACTGAATCTGACATTAGAACAAAGACAACTGTTAAGGGCTGACCTCAGCTATGGAGTTAATCAATCGCACTCTCCAAAAAGGTCTCAACTTTTAAAGGTCCAGTGGGACTCTATTGGCAGAAAGGAAATATAATATTCATATTATGATTTCATTAGTGTATAATCACCTGGAAATTAGAATTGTTGGGTTTTTGTTTATAATGAGCCGTTTTTATCTACAGAGGGTTCACCATGTATAACCTCCCTGTTTCTACAGTAGCCCAGAACGGACAAACCCAACACTGGCTCTTTATGGGGCCTTTCATAAGGAAGGCTGAACTGTAAAAAAAAAAACAAAGCTGAAAGACGCAGCTTAAGTAAGAGAGGCCTGCCTTTTTGAACTTCCACTTCTGTGGACTTTACAGGACATATTCCGTGTAGATAAGCCATGATATGCTGAGTTACAGCTACAACACAGTATTCATGTAACTGCATGTGCATATGAATAGCTTCTTTCAAAAAGGCTCTGTATACGTTAAGGAACAAAGTTATACTTATATAGTCACTACAAAAAGTGACCTTCCTGATTTCCCTCTCACAGTGAATCATTGCTTTTGTTGTATCAGCGGTTGAGGAGACACGAGGGAACAAAAAGAGAGCAAATAAGGAACAAAACTTAAGACCGAGGCAGGATGTAGAGGTTGAAGCATGAAAAAGAAAGAAGAGGACAGTGTGTATAAGAATATAGATGTAGTAGCCAAAAGGGAAATAAGGGAAATATGATCATTGTCATGCCTCAAAGAAATGTACAATATAATGTAAATAATAGGAATGTGAAGTACTAACTGTCCACTCCTATAGCAGTAAGCAGCATGGGGACACTACACTCTGTGTGGACTATAAAAATACAATTCATACATGTCTGTAAATAAGGTGTATGATTCTGTTATCCCTTTGTATTCACTCTCTCTCTCTCTGTGTATGACACAGTGGCACAAACATGGTGTCAGAGATGAGTATCATCAAAGTCCATATGCTGACATCAGGGTCAAATGCAGGACATCGGTCACTTGATCACAATGATCTTGATGTGAGTTGACTGTCACAACACTGCACTGCATAAACAAGTACACACACATACACACTGGGCTCTTACAATTGAACCACTCTTTTAAAGAAAGCAATCAGTTTCATGTTTTCGTGTTTTAATTCTTCTTTTTAATCTATATAATGCTCACTGTCAGCAACATCAATAACAAACATCTACATCGTTTGGGCGACAGATACTGTTGGTGCTGGAGCAAAAGGCTGATGAGATTTTGGTGGTGATCAATACCTGATATTAGTCAATAGATATATATTATATATAATATTAGTATATAATTTGATATTTATTTTATTATTTTATTCCATATTTGTGTAACAGTAACAGACTTGATTCCAGTGATTCTAAAACATAATTCACAACAATACTTCCAATAAATGAGGATCATAGTGTCCCCATCCTCATCAGTATGATGAAGATCTATCAGTGGCATGTTTTTCATATTTAGAAAACTATAACATTTGTTTAACGTTAGGGACGGATCAGTTTCTGGTGTTTGAACCATCGTTGAAAGACTTTTTACATCTAACCATCCACATAAACCTCCTGCCAAAGACTTTTCAATCACTTCTTGTCATCGTGAAATAAACATTATTAATTTGAAACAATCAATGTTGTAATTTTCTATGATGGACAGTCTCACTTCAGGGCATGGCAAACCAAACCACAGGGGGAGCAGAAGAAGAAAAAGTCTTCCTATCTCTTAGGAATATCTTTCAATTTGCCAGTGCGTAACCACACCTTATGTGCACCTGCATCAAAATAAGACCCCAGGAGTCCAACTGAAATGGCGAAGTAAAACTAATGAAGCTTCTAATCTTTCCTCAGGGAACACTGGACTTACAGGAAGATGTTTGTTTAGGCTGCCAGAGATATTTAATGTGCGTAAATCTGAGTTTCCATTTCCTGTTCTCATACCTGCATGTGTGTGTTTGAAAATGCCTTTCATACAAATGTGTTTGTACAACATGTAACTGCATCTTTGAGTCCGTGTGTCTTACTGCCTGCATGAATGCAGCATGTCTGTGTGTGTGTCTGTGTGTTCACAGGTTTATTTGTCTCTCCGGGTGTGATCCTGAAGTGCGGGGGTGCAGCTTTCTGATATTTATAAATGTCAGCTCTGAGAGTATTTATCCTGCAGAGAAGCAGACAGCTGGCAAAGCATTCTTCACAACATCCTGACAACTTGACGCAGCGTTGCAACTGGAAGCTGCTGCACATCGTTGTGTTAACTCAGCGTTGCTGGCTGGGCCGACTCAACAAGATCAATTTAAAATCAATAAAACATGTTTCGTACATGTTGCACTTACAAATATAGATATCCATATGTCACTGTGACAACTTAAACAAATGAGGGTCTGTATCTCATGCCAGAGTACTGTTACCTTTAGTGTTTCTCAATATTTAAAGGACCAGTGTGTAGGATTTAATGGCATCTAGTGGTAAAGTTGCAGATTGCAACCAACTAATTAACCGCTCACCTTCCAAGTGTGGAGGAGAAACTACAGAAACTTGCAAAAAACACAAAAGGCCCTATCTAGAGCCGTGTTTGGTTTGTTCCATCTGGGCTACTGTAGAAATATGGCGGTTCAACTACCTGGACAGGTTTAGGAAAAAGGTCATTATACCAGACGTACCTTACAGGAATAAAACGCAACTTAAGTTCATTACTTAAAAGAAATTATTCACTTTTGAAGTGATTTACTTTATTATTTACTTTTATTTACACGGGACACAAACAGCGGTCTCCTGGGTTCAAGCCCTGTGTTGGTTTGAGCCATCCACCACCTCCATATGCAGACTTTCTTGGATTCCTACAGTGTCATATTTTTAACTGGAGGGTCACTGACCAAGCAGCAGTATTTGACAAATTCAGAAGGAAACCGTGTTGATCTTCCACTGCATGGTTGTTAAAAAGAATTATACTAAAGCCTGTAAATGAATGTGGATCCCTTATTTATGAAATAATCTACTTTGATTCAGTGATGACTGCTGCAGCCTCATATTTATAGTTCGAGTTGGGAACCAAAGATAAAACAGTGTGCTGTCTCTCTCTCTCACACACACGCACAAGCACACACCCTCTCTCTCAACACACCCACACACACACATATATGCTGCTTTCAGACCCACTTGGTCAATAGTCCATAACTATATTTGTCATCGTGCACCAGCCGCCTAGAGTCAGTAAAACACACTCCGACTCGCTGCACTCAAAACTCTCTTTCTTTGCCCCGGAGGTCTACTTGAAACAGTAAAGGATTCACTAATTCCAATTAATTTACTCTCCCTGCCTTTAATTAAAAAACTCTTATGCAAATCGAGACACGCTCTGTAACTCTGATTAATCTGAAGTTTAAAAAAAAGCTTTTCCAATCATTATGCAAATGTATTAAAATATGTACTCTTGAACTTGGAAGGGAATCAGAAACGAGGAGGTTCATACCTTATTTAGAGAGAATGGGTCTCAAAACAAGTGATCCCAACAGAGAACGAGATTTCATCAAATTACCCCTTAAATGGCGTCAGCTCCAAAAAGAAGAAGAAAAAGCCTCCGAGCACTGTGGAAAATACTCAACTGTGGCATCATCCCAGAGAGACGAGAGCGACTTCAGAGTGTCTTAGACGATCAGATCAGTGTTGCAATGACAAAAAGATGCTGACATTCACAAGCTATCGCTATTAAAAAATAGACTGTTCACAGAGTGTACCCTGCTGCTTTTACTGTCCGAGGCACTTAGTTCTTTTTCACTGCTTGACATCAGAGTACACTTGAGAAAAATTACCAAAAAGAAGTTGTGTTGTGTTTGTGTTTGGGGGCTGCCGAGGCCCAAGAGGTGAACATTGATTTGTCTTCTTTCAGTTTCTAAGTCAAGGCAAAAGGAAGGAAGGAACTGAGTGATAACCTGATAAAAGGATCAAGCTGAAGGGGCTCATTCATCTTCAAATTCAGGACTTGCAGTCAAGTAATACCTCTGTGTGGAAAACACAGTCACAGTAAACAGCTATGTCACTTATTTTTCAGCTCAACAATGGTAGCTGTTATATTTTATCATAGTTAACTGTGTCAGTAGCATGTCACCTATCATATTGTCCATCAAAGTTTGGTTAAATGGCATTCAGCTTTATTTCTAAGACATTCTTATGGGAATATCTTTCTGAATATGATATGACGTCTGAACAAGCTGAGACTATTAAAGGGATCTAAAAGCATTTTGTGCTGTTTGCACCCTAAACGTGGAGCAGCTGCAGATCATTTGCATTTGATCTGCAACAGATTGTATCCACACCGCTAATTTATTCACACTTACATTACATTCTGCTTGGATTGATGTCCCTCTTTCACCAACTTCTCTCATACTTAACTGATTAAATATATAGCATCAGGTCTTTTCTTTCTCTTTCTATCTTATAACTTGTGGCTGCTCAGCTACAGTTACTTCATCTTGATTTAAATTTTGGTGCTATTGACATCTGTGTAATACAAAGGACATAAACGGATATTAAGAAAGGAGAAGGGGTGAAAACAGGCAAAAGGTCCAAATTTAAAGTCCCCCTCAGTCAAAAATGTGTTTATTTTCTTGTTCCTACTGTTGGATGTTTGATTTCACTGTGCACAATGATGTATGTGCAGCATTTGACACTGGCAATCCTGCTCCAGTATGCAATTTATATAAGTCTGATGTAAAAACCTGAAGCTACCAGTGCACAGACACTGAGAATGGACTTTACAGTGAAGTAGGAGGCATCTTGTGTCCAGCAGGAAAATTTTAAAAACGGACACAATTTGCATATTTATAGTTTCTGGAATGTTTAATGGGGTAGAAGGAGTAGATGACATTTGAAGGATTTTAATGAGGAAATTATACTTTTTTTGGTGGAAAAAACATATCAGACACACATTATTGTTCCAAGCAGACTATTTTTTATATATGTCTGGAGGGGATCTTTGAATTGTGCTCAGTATAGTCTTTAAAGGTTGGTAAACTTACCCTCGGTTGGTGACAATGGCTTTCTTCAAGTGAATGTAGCTGGCTGGGAAAACTCCCTGGAGAGACAGAGACAGAAAAAAGGTTAAGATAGACGATTAAAATGGCTATACTAATCTATGGCTATACTAATGAGGAGACACTGTATGTAGCCACGTGCACCACAAGCAAATTAAAATAAGGCAGCCGGAGTGCTCATCCTTTCTTCTTACAGCACAACATCATTAAAAGGAGTTATATAACATTTCCACCTCAGTTGATTGTTGTTCGAAGAGTCTCAGTTTATTCACACATGTACACAAAATGCCATGTTAACATTGTATTCGTATTATATGCTTTCTAACACTGAAACCTACAACACTGCTGACTGGTCATTAAATTCGGTGTTGATCTCAGAGGAGTATGCACTGTATATTAGAAAGAGTGTGAGCTTTCTGCCTTTTCTCCTGATGCTAGTACAACACGGACCTGCATAAGTGGCAGAAAACGGATGGATGGATTCTTACCCCCTCTTTCCACCTATACTTAGCAACTTGGTGGTAAAGAGCAAGTTACCAAATTCATAAGGATTCACCCTCTAGGAACATGAATGTCTGTACACAATGTCGTGGCAATCCATCCAACATTCAAAAGTGGACGACTGACTGACTGAACAACCTCACCTTCCTTAGAGCCTTTCCACTAGAATGGCTAAACGGGTTAGTAAAGCTTATTTTACGAATATTTAATGTAATGTAAAGCAACCCTCCACTACTCCCCAACCGGTAACACAGACAGACAGAACAAGCTAAAGACATGCAGAGTGAAGGCCTGTTCAGCACTTGCTACAAAGTCTTTCAGAGGTGCACTGTTCAATAATTCATGTAAAAGGTACTATGAATGTTATAATGGAAGCTGCTAGCATGCTAGGCGGGTTGCTTCATTTGTTTTAATATGACTGCAGCGTTTAATATAAACTCTCACGCTGCAGATGCAGTAAATACACAGAATCACAACACAGATGTTGGTGCCTCGTTTCAGTGCCAGAGCTGTCTCCTGAAATAGTTGCTCTCTGGTGCAGATACTGCAGGCAACAGTAAACATTACGTCACCCTGGTTGCTCACCTACTACCACCAGAGCCCACCAACAGAGCTGCTGTCCCATGAGTTTGTTTCCAGCCTGTGGTCCTTTGCTGCCTGTCATCCCCCCCTCCTCTCCATTTTTTGTCTATCTTGACCGGCTCTATCAAATAAAGGTAAAAAGCCCCCCAAAAAACATAATGGCAACACTCTGGCAGCAGGTAGCCTTCTCCTAGTTAGTAGTTACCTTAAAACTGTTAAAATACAGAGCTAAAGTGGAGGGTGCGAGATGCACCATGCTCCACTGCCTGTGTGACCCTGTGTCAAACACATCAGCCTGCAGTGTGGCGATGGCGAGCATAGATATAGAACAAAAAACATATAGAGCTTATTGTCACATAAACAATCATACGCAGTACAAAATATAGTGAAATGTGTCCTCCGCATTTCATCCTAAGTACTAGGCTCAGTGGGTAGACACTGTACAACGCCACAGGGACCAACTTCAGATCTGAGTCTGCGCCTTGGTCAAGGGCACTGACCAGAGGAATTACCCTGAACATAAATAACTACCTAACTATAAATAGTAGTTGCAACGTGTTCTCTAACGTGTCATTTGGAGACCACTGATGATGACAACAGAAATATTACAGCTAAATATTTCTGCCAAAGAATTACTGAAGTTTGAAGCTGGAGTTCAGCACCAATTCAATATGTACTTTTCTGTATTGTAACTGTTATTGAGTGTTAAATCATTGTAGTTGGATTAAGTATTCTGTCTGTGTTTTTTATGTATTCATATTTATACTTTGAACCGTTAACAGTTGTTATGTTGCAAGAGATGTAGTACTTTGTGTGCAAACTTAACTATAATGACACACTCATTTATGTTTGTGTTACCACTCATTTCATGATGTTTCATTTACAATATTCCCCCCTCACTTAATGAGCACCAGTCGTTGCCACAGACAGTCACTGTGCAGAGCTTATACTGCTGAACAATTGTCCCTCTCAGGTGCACTAATTCTCAATTTATCATGAAGAATCTTTGGTTTGCTCAGCTTCGCTACTTTCAGACTAGTTTTAATTGTCTACTGAATTAAGCTAAACAGATGTAAGGCGCCGTTCTCACCCCAGGTCTCTGAAAAGTCAATCAGTGGCTCTGCAGCATGTGTGGACCCATTGACACCTTGTAGTTCCGTGCTGCCTTTACTAAGTGTAAAAGTGAGCCACACTTTTTGCGGAGCTCGATATCTCTATCAGGAATGAAACTATTTGCTCGACACTACTGTAGGTTCTCCTACTGTATCTTTACACACTGTAACACACTACACACAGTATTCTTACTCAAATGTGGAAGTAATTAGGGATTTTGTGTCATAAAGTCTTTGTGTTTCAAGTGACTGGGGAAATATTTTATGGAAATTATGAGTGTAGAAGAAGAAAATGTTGAATTAACAAAGTGTAGCTGGCACTGCAGCAGTCTACTGAGACAAACCTGCACACTGGAGGGATTTCATTCATATTCTACTACATGTTTCAGTGAGGAGACGAAGAGCAGAGGCAGAGGGAATCTATTTTAGGTTGGACGTGTGTGCATTTCTGTGTGTGTCTGTATGTGTGTGTGCGTCTCTCTACTGGTGCTTGGTTGTTTTTTCATGTCTGAAAATATTCTTGTGTACACTGCTGTACGTGTGTGTATGCGTTAGGATCCTATTTGTGCTCCCTCAGTTGCAGAAAATGTACATACAGTATTAACTTAAGTGCCAGCACGTCTGTCTGTGTGTGTGTGTGTGTGTGTGTGGTGTGTTTGTGTGTGTGTGTTAGTGAAGATATATGTCCTATCTGTGCTCTGGAAGCGCAGCCTCCGGCGGTTAGGAGTGAAAGTCCCCTTGTGCCATCATGCATAATAACCCTGCTGTCTTTTTGGCAACATTTCAGCTGCTTCTCCTGTCGAGATGTATTCTGCTGCGCCTGTCAAAAGACCTTTTAGGGTCAAACATCACATAATAAAACACAGGGGAGCACCTTCCTCTGCTATTCAAGTGTGAATGTATTTTTGGAAGAGACAAAGAGGGTGTCGGAGAGAGAGAGCGTCTGAGGGAGACCTATAAAGACAGGAAGAAATGAGAACAATAGTGCTAAGGAGAAATAGAGTAAGTGTGGTTAGCCATGCATTTGACAGGAGTGGTTCAAGAGGTGCTGACCCTTCCTCCAGGGAGCTCGCTCAATTATCTGTCTGCCCAAAGCCACAAACACACAGTTTGGTTAAAACTCTTCACTACCTTTCAGAGGCAAATATTATAAATATTATACGTTTACGTGGTGCTTGGAGCCATGCTATCATGTTCACAATCACAATACAACCACAATGAGGTTTTATGTTTAGTGTTTACCATGTTAACACTAGTTTAGTAACCTTAGTTTGTTGTCATGCTAACATTTCCCAGCACTCCCACTAAACACAAAGTAGGCTGATGGGAATTCATTAGTATTGAAAGTATTTGTTTATCACTTTACCTTGATTATTGACTAAATCTAAGAGGTCCAGTCATATCAATCCAATTTTAGCATCACTGCTCTGGGTGCCCATTAAGCACTTAATACATTAAAAAATAATAATAATTACCTACAGGGCCTTCCATGGTCTGGCTCCAGACTATATAAAACACACCATACAACCTGACCAGTCCCCTAAGATCAGCTGGTCAGTACCTTTTAGCTGTTCCACTGAGCAGACTGAAAACAGTTACAACTCCTCGCCTTCCCCTCAGTGTGACATTGTCAGACTCCACTGCAGCTGCCTCCTGAAGACCCACCATTACAACATGGTCTACACTTAACAATGTTTTATTTGTGCTTATTTTAGTATCATCTGTCTACTTCTTCTTTTATATTCATATTTTTATATTTCATATGTTTGGATGTTTTCTTCTCCATATCTTTTAATTTGGAAAACACTTTGTGCTAAACATAGAAAAATGCTTCATAAATAGCGTTATTACTATTATTTGGGAGCATGGTGGCTCAGCTGTCAGCGCTGTTGTCACAGCAAGAAGATCCTGCGTTGGATTTCCGAGCTGGGGCCTTTCTGTGTGGACCTGCATGTTCTCCCAGTGTTTGCTCCTCTGGCTGCTCTGGTTTACCCCCACACACCATAAAAATGTGTATATTAGGTTAATTTCTACAGTCAGTGCCCGTGACCAAGGCACGGGCTGTATCTGTAATAGGTCCCTGGATGCTGTACAGTGGCTGCTCACTGCTCCTAGTACTTATTATGGGTTAAATGCAAAGGACAACTTTCACTATATGTTGTACTGTGTGTGATTGTATATGTAGTTTCCTCCTCTGGAGACCACAGATGTCATTTTAAGTACATAACTTTTAGAAATACGTGTGTGTGAGCCCAGAAACACAGAAGAACCCCGACTAAACTCAGCTGTACAACAATTGACAGAGCTGAACTGTGTCTGCCCCATTTTGATTTCAAGCTCATGTAATAGAACAATGTTGCTATGATAATGGAGACATCAGATGTAGACCAGGTAGTATAAAGACACACACACACACACACACACACACAGTACATCTTGTTCCTGTCTCTGCCTGGTTAGCTGTGACAACGGATGGTTGTTAACAGGTCAGTGCATTCAGAACCCCTCAGGCTCCTCTCTGATGCTACCTGGCTCAACGTGTGTGTGTGTGTGTGTGTGTGTGTGTGTGTGTGATGGGCAGGAGGTCATCAGAGTGTGATTCCTAATTTAGCTGATGGTATTGGAGCACCGGTTCACTTAAAAAGGTCATCTTGTTGCAGAATAAAATAGAAAAAAGGGAGGCAGAGACAAGGAGAGATAAAAATAAACAAACTGTATAGACAGACAAAGACAGAGACAGAGACGGAAGCATAATAAAAGATACAGCAGCACAAGAATGAGTGAACGAGAGAGGAACGGGGAGGAATAAGACTGCAGTAAAAATGTCATCCACCCACAAATAATACAATCCCCCTCTGGACCAGTCAGCTGAAAGTACTGTGTCACCTTGTTCTGACCTGTGTTTTAAGTGTCTTCCAGGGGCCAATCATTGAGAGACATCTGAGATATGACCTCTCTCAACAAACAGTCAAAGAAAATGAGGGAAACAGAAAAAATGTGTTTATTAGACACACACAGATATAAACTGGGGCAGAGAGATGATTATATTACAGACACACACTTCTTCTACCCTATAACTCCTAACAGATGTTTACTGTTTGTCAAAGGCACATAACAGCCAATTGTTTGTTTCCCATAATTGTCCAGGAGACAAATCCAAGCAAATCCAAATAATGGTTTATTATCCACCTAAATACCCAGAACACCGCTGAGTCTGATATGCTCTATTGTCCTGTCTATGTGTGGGTGTGATTGTGTGTAAATGTGCATCTGTTTATGCAAATAATGGTGGCTTACAGTATATTCCCATTTATAAATTTATATACTGTATCATACAATGTGCAACTGTGTAAAGAGATGCTTGAGGCGCTCGTTTCCAGGATTTCTAGGATTCAGACGTTCCCTGTGAAAAATAACACAAATCTGACTAATTTAATTTCTTGGATTGCTACTTATATCAGCTCAGCTTTGCTTAGGTCTCTCCACCTCACTGATCATTTGAATTAGGGACGTTAAAATCTCCAGTGAGGACTCATAATAAAGCACATCAGCATGGTTTGTCACAATATACCTCTGTCTTTCCTCTCAGGCCACATTTCCACTTCTCTCCTGCTCCACAGACCTTTCAAACAGACTTTCTCTCTTTTCCTCGTCCACACACCTGTTCAATCCTCTCATCAGTCCTGCAGTCACCTGTCCTACTCCACCCACTCCTCATTCCATCATCAGTTACTCACCATACCGCTCTACTTCCTTTGCTCCCTTGCCAGATTAAGTTGTTACCATAAGCATCACGTATTTACTTTCTAGTTTTCTATCTGTATTCTCCTGATCTGTTGTACTGGACACCTGTTACCTGCCTGTCCCCTTGGATTTGTTTTGCTGTGTTGGACTGGCTTCCTGGTTTTGACCCTTGCTACTCATTAAGCCTGTTAATCCTTTGTTTTAATCATTAAATCATTAAACTGCATCCACTCTGCATCTGTCGTCCGCATTTGGGTCCTATCCACTGTAGTCCTGTTCCCCTGCATATCAGTCGTGTCATTATTTAAGTAAAAAATCAAAACTCTGTGAGTATCTGGGTTGAAACAAAATACATTTTCAGGTGTCCAGTAAGTTGTTTGGTGTCAACAGAGTGTATCTTAAAAACACTTTGTATGTTTAAATAAGGCATTGAACAAGAAAAACAAGTTTGGATTTTTTACGTAGTATAGTACGTAGGGATGTGCAACTCCATCCCTGAGGCTGATACACATCTTGGTGCATTGCCAATGATCAGATAAATTCAAGATAAATTAAGCAACTACCAATGAAATACAGTTGATTCAACACAACATAACACTATGTGATGGAAAGGAATATGACGCTATGCAAATTCAATATGGTGCAGATCATTTTATTTTGTTTCTTTGGTTCTTAAACAGCTTAGAATTATTGGTCACAATAATGCTCACTTTTCTACATTTTAAAAGGCATAGGGCATCGACTAATACTTATAAATAAATCAGATTTTTAAAATGCAAAGATGTTAGATAAGGATGCATCTGGATTTCATCCCAAATTCTATCCAGTGCACAAATTTTTAATCAGTGCATCTTAAATTTTCATGACGGTGCATTAATGCTAATCAGTGAATCTTACCATCCCTAACAGTATGTCTGCAGTACTAAGTGTGTGGTCTTGTAGACTGAGCAGGACACAGAAGCAAACAGTACTATAGGGTATTGAAATTGGGCTCAGTGGAGATCTGATGCTCATATTAAAGCTGTTTCTCCATCTTCTTAACTAATATGAACTCCGGAGGTCGACCACAGCACAGAGTACAGACGAGTGCATTATGTTTAAACAAGGTTAGGGAGACAAGAAGCAGACAACAGTGCTGTCTCTAAAGTTTAATGTGGGTGTTGCTTTTCACTGCCACTGTGAATTATTTAACATCTCACCAGCTACAATGTTCAGTCCATCTGTCTTAATGGATAGTCTGACTCCTCTAACCTTCATGGATAAACAGTCTGGACTCTCCTCCTCTCTGTCTATCTTTATCTTTTCTTTACCACACAACACAAAAGCAACTCTCAGCAAGTAAGTTTGCTCGCTGTATGTAAGTGGGTTTCAAGGGGATCATTGTAATGCCATACAAGTATTTCAGTATTCTATCCTTTAATAAATATATAAAAATCCAGAAGAACTCCTTAAAATCAACTGGGTAAAAACACTGTTAATTTTATTCTTAAAACCAAGCTTGTTACTTTTCGACATGATGTCTTTCTAAAAACAGTTTTTCCCTTTTTATAGGATGTTTCAGAGAGCAAGCAATTTAATGCACTGTCACATTTATTCTCACCAGGGTAAAAAGGAATACTAATAAAACACTTTTAATTAAAGATTTAAGATGATAAGATGAGCAACTTCTAAACTTAAGGTGACTCACTGCAGGGAACTCCGGGATGCCTCAGGCCTTTAAATTCTTTGTAAATTTACAAAAATCCACGTGATGAGAAAAATGCAAAAACAACATTTTAAAAATGTTGTTTTTCTTTACAGACTGTTACTGTGGAGTTTCTGATGTTACCTTTCAATAAAATAACAATATTTGCCTGATATCAGACTGACTTTATCCCTCCACTCTCACTCTCCCAGGATCCTCTTTGCTCTGTTAAATAATTGATGGTCTTTGTAACCTTACTGCTGACCAGTGGTGAAAACGCTCCGGGTCATAAATGATTTAACTTTGGTTTTTGGACACAGACAGTCCCCCTAAAAAAGATGCTGATACATCTGTCTCTGAGAAAAAGCTACTGGTGGCCTGTTTCAACCTACAAATTGAGGAAATTCTGTGTAACCAACATAATCTGATTGATAACATTGTAACAGTGAATAGTGATTTTTTTATACCGACTCATTTTATTATGACTTGAAACTTGGAATTTGTCCAGCACAACTTGCTGACAAAGAGCTGTTGGAGGTAAAGGTAGTTGAGGGTCAGATCATTTGTACAGGCCGACGGAGGCTGTTGTGAGTTAAAATACGATACCTATAAATGCTAAAA
The DNA here is from genome assembly GCF_905237075.1 of Dicentrarchus labrax. Lineage (NCBI taxonomy): Eukaryota > Metazoa > Chordata > Actinopteri > Moronidae > Dicentrarchus > Dicentrarchus labrax. The sequence continues at coordinate 34,498,241 of NW_026136711.1, forward strand.
ATGATATTGTGAGAGACACTAGAGTCCAGAGGTAGCTTAGAGGTCAGGATTCATCTTCAGGAACTACTGTCATACCCTCGAGTAAGACTCTAACTCATGTGCTAATGGAGCAACACTGAGCTTGACAGTCAAAGTTTTTATCTCTGATGTCCTGAAAGAGCGTAAATGTGGAAGGCAGCTGGTCTTGTGAGATCATGAAATTCTAAGAGAGTGCATCTTGTCAGGCTTCAACCTGCACACCTATGTCCTTGCACCAATCATGAGAAACAACTGGCAGCTACAGCATGACCTACGGACGCGGTTTAATGCTAGGTGTCTGTGACGATGTGTGTGAGAAGTTGCCCAATCAGTTCTGTGTAACCATCTGGGCAGGCACCGTCTGATGCAGTCAGATTAAAGGACCAGTGTGTAGCATTTAGTGGCATCTAGTGGTGAAGATTTAGATTGCAACTAACTGAACACTGCTGGGGTCTGTATTTGATGACCTGGGAATGAGAACAGGCTGTGAAGTGTGTAAGAGAAACCACCCTGGCTGTGAAAAGAGGGGAAAGGCCCTATCTAGAACCAGTGTTTGGTTTGTCCCTTTTGGGCTACTTTAGAAACATGGAGGTTCAACATGGCGGACTCCGGGGAAGGACTGTAGATAAAAACGTCTCATTCTAAGATAACAAAGACAATTCCTATATTCAGGTGATTATAGTACTGAAGAAAACATACCTATGAATATTATATTATATTTATGTAAATAGATCCTCCTAAATGTTACACACTGGACCTTTAAAAGATTAAAAGAGCTTATATGCATGCTCAGTCAACTTCATCTGGAGAATGTTCTGAAAAATGGATACTACAGTGTGAGTGGGAGTATTAGTTCATATAACAGATAGTCAACCAAATCTGAAGAGTGCGGGTCAATTCAGTGAAATGTGGCTTTCACCAAGCAGCTGAACCACATCAAATCTCCACCAGATTATCTGTCTAAAAAAAGATGGTTTCAATTTCAGGACAGGAACAGATTTGACGTAAATGCTGCTTTAACTTGACAAGGTGGGTTCAGTAAACCAGCAGCACTGAAACACAGCTCAAATATTCCAGATTAGTCACAGTGCTTTCACTCACAGTGTCAATGTCCAATCTTACATCAGACAGGTAGAACTGGGTTTAATAACCCATGATGCTCGAAATGAACTCAAATGCTTAAGTCTCTACATACAGGACGCACTGGAAAGCTTTGCAAATAATCCTAAAAGGGAGACGTAGAGCTGAGGTATTAAAAACACTGCTTTAGTTCAGTAGCAGGGCATCGGCTGTGAAAGGAACACAAAGTTATGGTACAGCACGAAGGGAGAGAGATTCCTCGCTGATCCCTACTTATAAAGAGTGGGCGGTGACCACTTAGTCATGGTAGAGGCCATATCATATTAAAAAACACTTTAAATATCACCGTATTGAGTTTAAAGCACTTATGAGTTCATATCAATCTCAGTAGAGCACACAGTTATCATAAACTGCACAAAAGTTTAAAAGTCGTGGTTGAAAACATTGTGCTTAATGTGTTTGTTTCACCATTTTTATCTCATTCACACTCATCTCAACATGACCTCTGGCATCAGTGGGTGAGAATAATCTCCTGGCTCATCACTTATTAAGACACATGTGAGGAAGGACAGAAATATCACTCTGTTCTCTTCTCCTCTGTATCATCTATTCTCCTCACACAGGGTTTCGGCAAGTTTCAAAACTTGTTTTATAATTTAAGGTTTTAACTTAGTCTTGACTTCAACTAAGACCTTTTTAAGACCATTATGAATTAGGGATGTAACAATACACTCAACTCACGATTCAATACAATTCAATTCCCAATATGATTTGACAAAATGAGATTGAAGAAAAGTTTCCCAGAAAAAAATCTTAATCAAATTAAAGACTCCTTATATATTTCTTTTTTTAAGATATATTTTTGGGGCTTTTTATGCCTTCGATAGGACGTGAAGATTTTGGGACACTGCGGTAAGGTCTATATAGGGCATTCGCTCAACCAGGTGAGCTACCATGCGCTCCAGAATCCTTATTTCTTAGGTAGGGTATAAACTGTGAACAATGCATATTTACTTTTCTTTGTAAAAGTGAAACTAAAAATATAACCCTGTCAACTCCAGAAAACGGCCTCATATCTCTTACTATTCGTCTTGTCTTATCTTCTTACCTTTTTCATTCTCTGCCACACCTCAGATTCTAAACAGGATGGTGCATCCTCAGCTTTAAAGTCTTCATCTGCGGTCGCCATGTCTAGGCGCCTTGCAGATACAGCTTCTGATGCGAGTTACGTAGGATGTCAAACAAGCCAAAGTCAAAAGTGTATAGTGCCCTCTGCGGTTTAAAAAGAGTCACAATTTACTTTTCATATCACCGATTTGAATCATTTGTACTTTGTATCGCAACTTAACTGTCTCACAATATATTGTTACATTATGAATGCGATTTAAGACCTATTTCACATCCATACTGGCAAAAAAAGTATGAACGATAGGAAGAAAAATCGGTACTGGTTCCACGTGGGTTTCGTTTTGGAATTGTTACAGCATGATCGGTACAAACTTTTACCAAAAACCCATTTAAAAGGGAGACTGAACAGTGTATGTAAGTAATTTCATTAATCCAATACATTTTTAATATCTGTCAAAATCTTATTTGCAACATTTAAAGAACTCTCCTTGGTTTTTATTATTACAATCAGTGGTGTAGTGCAGGGTATACACAGGTATACAGAGTATACCCCACGTCTCAGTCAGCATTGGGTAAACCTACTTCTGCATTCTCTGATGCACATCATTTAGTAGTGTTCTGCAACCAACTTTTTTTTTCCTAGAATGGCGAAGCCATGACACAGTTGTCCCAAAATGCATAAATATGTAGGTGTCAATCCCATCTGTCGGCCAGTATTGATTTTTCTGAGTTTTATTTCATAATGATCCTTATTGCCTGAAGTCCAGAAGTAGAAGTTAAGATACAACATGTAAAAACTATTGGCCTATTTTTGGGTGAGCTAAATATGCAAGAGTAGTCTTACCGCTGATAACACAGAGCGTTTATCCTTTGCTGATTGGGCTGCTTTAAAATAAAATGTGGGGCATAAATTAAGAGTGAACCCACTTCTCCAGGCACTGCCACACCGCTGATTACACTCACATCGTAGATTCTGTCTCTTTCGTTTCCGCGTCACTGCTCTCCTGGCCCCGATTTACTGCTGTACAATAATTACACTCTTTTGTTCAATTCTTATCACACCTGCTGATGAGCGTGTGATAAACTGTCATTCATTGTGTTCCACTCAGTTCTGTCACAAGCAGCTGTGCTTTCACTCTCCTGTCTCCCCTGTTACCTCGCTTTCTTCTTCTGTGTCGTCCTTCTACTGTCCTCAAGGAATTTATCTTCTAACCTTAACCTTCCCATCTATTCTCTTCTCTTCTACTCTTTTCAGAGCTCTTTTGTTGTATTCTGCTCCGTCCATTGTCCTTGTTGCAAGCGAGAAAAAGGGTTGTGTAATTCCGACATACAGCTCCATACAGCATCATAATGGATGTGGTCTATAATTTCACGCAGTGATTCTGACTCGGCTGGGATGATAAAATAACAGTGATTACATCACAACGGCAGAACTGCACAACTTCCTCCTTTGTTGTTGTTTGATTCTTCAACAATGAGCATCTTTCTAAATAGTCTGAGAGGGAGACATTTCCACTGCAATGAGATTGTCTTATTAGCAAGAAAAGGCAAGGCAAGAAGAGCCATAATTAATGAATGCATATTCTGTCTTCTTTTTCAGTTTTCATCTCTTTCTCTGTCTCTGACTCTTTATGCGAGGCAGTTTTCACATTGCAGCCTGACCTGTTAAAATTCAAACTGCTGCTCCTGGCTGATATTTTTGGAAGACTGTTCACATCTAGTTATACTTCATGGTTATATGAACTGACAGCAAAGTCCAAAAGACACACACACACACACGCACACACACACACACACACACACACACACACACACACACACACACACACACACACACACACTGTGTTTTGTACCTGCATCTTTCCTGCTGGTTTAAACACCGTTCGTTACAGTGTTGACGGAAATGTCTCCCTAAATGCCAGTCATGAAGATGTTTACTTCCACTGTTCCACTTGTTATCCATCATGTCAGTACTGACTTTACTGATATGTTTATTGGTTTATTCTGTTTAATAATATTTTATATTTACACTCTATAAATTTATTTCCTACTTTGTATTGCAACAGCTGCACAACAATCCCTTCTGGACAAATAAAGTTATATCTTATTTCTCTCTCTTTATCTATTATCTCTCACTCTAATGTAATCAATCAACAATAAATGTTAGTACCCTGGCAGTTATCACCTCTCTGATGTTCACTCAGACTGGAAACCAGAGAAATCTGTTACACAACGACTCATTCAGCTTCAGCCAGTACGGTCATTGAACTTATGAACCTTTTCCATCACTACAACGTGCTATTTGTCATGTTAATTAGGAAGCATGCTAGCTGTTAGCTAGTGATTGTATCTGATGTTATTACCGTATTGGCACGGATGAGACAAAATAGTTTTTCTGGAAATCACATTTTAAAAAGTGCAAGCAGTAATGTTGCTGGGTTGGTGAGTGTCTTTAAGTCAGTGTGTCTTTTCAAGTTAGTCAGTCCTGTGTTTTGTTAGCACAGTGTAATCTACAGAAGTTTCTGCAGGGCTTGTTTAACGTATCGTTTTGCTGCAACAGAGATTATAAAGTCATGGCAAATAAAAACCAAAGTTTCCAAAGCTCCAATAGCCTGACAGGAGTGAGTGAGTGAGTGAGTGAGTGATAAAGCTGCTCAAATGTGGGATTTATGTTCTGCTTTAATAGTGCTATGTACTTCAAGGATGAAGAATCTCTTCTACTTGGGTTTATAGTATTTGTTTGTATATTATCAAATGGATGGATTTGGTTCAGAGACAAAGTTTTTTGAAACTACATTTATGTAAGAGTGGCAGAGTCGCAGGGAGGTGGTTGGGGTGGATGGACAGTCCAGACTCCTGCAACCAAAGCACTTTGATAAAATCTTATGGGAGCAGACAGTGAAATACATTGTCAGTAACAATTTACATCAATTATCAACAATTTACTAATACGTTCACTATCAACATTTTTGTGACTGGCCAGGTATATTAATTAACCATATTCCCATATCACGTTGAGGAAACATAATTTGGTCAGCATTTTCCTTAAAACTAGGAGACAGGGCCGTATAATCAGCTGTCATCTTAATTTGAGATTCGAGATACGAGAACATATGGAAATAGCATCCCTCATTCCAGACCCTCAAATTATTTTGTTGTGCTCAGCTTTCCGAGAGACTGTTGGCTCTGTGATCTTGACATTTCCAATCAAACAGAGCCACGAAATCATAAAATGTTGTGGGTGTTTTGATGTTGTCTTATTGTTGAGTCATATTAGATTCTTGCTCAGAACAAACTGCACCACAGCTCTCCAAAACAGTCCTGTAGGCGAGTTTCTGTGCAGTTATTTGGTGTGAAAGTGTTTTATAGACCACAGCATCTGTGTCTTAAATTTCCATATAGTAGATGTCTGAAGTCTAGAGAAGTCTGAGTTGGAATAGATCCTCTGCCCCTTTCGAAATATCATACAACACAAACACACACTTACTGGCAGCTCAAAGATCCAGACAGTGTTGGAGCACTTTATATGTATCTCTACACACTGTTCCCTGCAGACGCTTTTTATACCTACTGTTTGTGGCAGCGGTGAGGAGCTCCACATCCCAGAGTGATAAAACCCACCAAAGACAGACACCAACCCACACACTCAAATATATTTCCTTTTCTATCTCTCCCTTCATCTTTTTTACTTTCTTATGTCAGACCTGTGATACAAGAGGATTTTCAGGAGCAAAAAGTTACATGGTGAGGGCAAAGGTCACAACACACACAAACAAACAGACAAACTCACACCTGCTGCAAGCTCAATACAGTGTAGAAGGTGAGAGTGAAGCAACATGAAAGACAGGACAGCGGCTTCAGTGAGAAAGTCAGTGAGCCTTGTCTGGATTTCAGTTTTATTTTACAAATTTACCAAAGCTGTATTAAATCCATGCTGCATATAAAAAGAGATCATCCAACACCAAACTGTCTGTAAACTTTTCTTCAACCTCCAATCTAAACTGACTCTTGTTTCAACCAGATATACTACAAGAAACTTTCCTATTCCAATACTAAACATACTTCCAGCCAATGTAAGAAATAATTAGTTATCTTTTTCTATGTGTGTAGCATGAAGGACATACAACTTTCATTTCATTTTACAACCTTGTGTTGTGTTGTGTTGATGATAAATCATTTTGTTGTGCTCAGCCAATTGGCTCTGTGATGTCGACATTTTCAATCCCTATACTCGTAATTTTTTGAGGTTGTTTTGTTGTTGCCTTATTGTTGGGTGACTTGGGTCAGATTAGATTCTTGCTCAGAACAAACTGCACCACAGCTCTCCAAAACAGCCCTGCAGGGAGGTTTCTGTGCAGTAATTTGGTGTCAGAGTGTTGTTGCAGAATAGATAGACGTCTGAGTTGTGACTTTTGGTATTATCCTTGACATTTTCGATGAATATGTAATTGTTGTAGTGGTTGACGTGGTATTTATATTCTGAGATGTCAAAAAAATAGAATAAAATACATTAAAAGGGGACTACTGTAAATAAATGTTTTAAAGCTTTTGGAAATGTGACTTGAATTAGTAAAAATACATAAATGATATCAAAGTTGAGTGTCTCATTAGGCATCCAAAAAGTTCTATTTTTATGTAAGAACTATTTAAATATTTACAAGATCAAGCGAAACTATTTAGCCCACATATTCACAAGCTAGGACTCAGACTCAGACTCATAGAGCCGGAGCATGGAGGTGGAACTGTTTGGGTGGGACAACTGACATGGTTATTTTATTGGTAAGTAATATATGTCTGAACAAAACCACGCTCAATTCAAACCCAATATCAGGAAAGCTAACACATTTTTGGGGATTTTTAGAATACTTTTTAGATGCTTACTATTATGTAAAAGACCTGAAAGAAATGACATATTTAGAAGTCTATTGTGGATTTGGGTTTCCAGTGGCTTTAAGTAATTATTAGGACACTGTATAATAAAATTGGATACACTGTCAATCCTCGATTTTATTTCTCTTCTAATAAATGTTTGTGCATTTTCATGGGTTTGACAACATTGTAATCAAAGACATTCTTAAGAATAACTGCACATTAGTGCCTCTTATTCACCTGTAAATAAAAAACGTGAACCTAAGTTAATTTAAAGTCATTCAGATCATCTCTTAGCCTCTCCTTTTATAATGATATGATTATCTCACACAAGCTATAAACAGATTCACTGTAAAAAGGGAAACATTTTCTCATTCTGAGAATTAATTTTCTGCAGAATGAATGAAAGATTTTTTTTATTTCAAAACAGTTTGACTGAAACTTTGATGTCTGTTTTGAGAGCTGAGCATATAAGCAGCTGACATATGAAGCAGAGCTCAAACCTCTTCAAAAGTGTAACACCATATTTGCATACCTTTTATTTAAAATGTTTATATTATGTCTGACAGACTGGTGTCCCCCTTTAATGTGCTGAGAAACCATGGAAGCTCATCAACAGGATGTTTCTGTACTTTAATGGACATGAATTTAGATTCTGAACGTTTTTACTTCATAAATGATTAGTTGTGATTATTAGCAGGCAGAGCGATAAAGATACCACGTAGTTTAAAGCTTTAAGATCATACTCAATATCTTGATGTCAAATCTTTTTTTGTGAAGCGACAAGTGATGGCCTGTATTTATTTTATATAATGTGTGTGTACAGTGTGTACAGTTGATGTTGATATCAGAGTTGTTTTTTGCAGAGAGCAGCAGAAGGCAGAATATAAGAGCAGTGAGCCAAACTGTGCTGATCCATGTTTAAAAGGACTGAGGACCGTGAGTAATGCACAGCAAAGCACAGTCCCTCAGGCCCCACTGACTGTGTGTGTGTGTGTGTGTGTGTGTGTGTGTGTGTGTGTGTGTGTGTGTTTGTTCGTTTGTGACACTCTACCCTGATTGGTCTAATCTCTCCTGGAAGGTGACTGTACGGGCAGTCGCTTCCACTGAACTGAGCCAAGCACACACACATTCACACATGGCATTTAGATTGGATGTCAATGGGAAAGAAAGACTACAGTCACTTTTTGTTCAGTGAGGGTGTGTGTGTGTGTGTGTGTGTGTGTGTGTGTGTGTGTGTGTGTGTGTGTGTGTGTGTGTGTGTGTGTGTGTGTGTGTGTGTGTGTGTGTGTGTGTGTGTGTGTGTAGGTGTGTGTCTGTGTGTGTATCATTGCCTCTCTGCTGTCACTGATGTACCTCCCACAGCAGGGCAGTGAAGGACGATATGTTTTTGTGTGAGGTGAATGCTGTTCTACTCTTCCAAAGTGAACACACACCTGTCTGCTGACTTCTCTGAGCCAGGTGTCAATACAGACACACACACACACACACACACACACACACACACCACATGTTTACTTATGTCACTTTCCTGCACATTATATAGACTTCTGCTAACCCTAACCACTAATTGCCTAACCCTAGCCTTAACCACTGTCCCAAAAATCTCAAAAAATTGGATTTTTCCAAATTGGCGTCACAATTTTTACCCCTAATTGGACAAGTTGTCACATTTAACTGGTCTTTAGTCTGAAATGTGTCCGAGAAGGTAGCCTATGACAGACCACACACACAAAAAGACGACAGACTTTTTACTTCTTAAAATTGTTTCTCTGATCTAAAAAGATGCTTTAGATTAAAAACTAGTTGAAATATTATTAAGTGTTCATGAATATTAAACTCATACCCCAACTAACTACTATTGTAATAAAACTCACAAGTTAATATATCCCTAAAGGCCAACAGTGTACTGCACACGCATAAAGTCATACACAATCACACACACACACACACACACACACACACACACACACACACACACACACACACCTCACACACAGTGTCTTCAGGGATTTTTCACCATCTGGGCAGCCAGCCCTGCTGCTGCTTTTATTCTGATTCTCTTTAGAATGCATTACATTTAAAGGTCGGGGCGGAGGGACACCAAACATCTCTAAAGGCCTTTGTTAGCTGAACTTTACCAGTTTAGTGAAACTGATGAGAAATGTCAGTCAAGGGTCTTTACTTTAAAGTAGTGTTACTCTACATTGCAGCAGTGTTATTCAGGCACAAGTTGTATGCCATTGGAGGATATTCCACAAGGAGTCATAGACACTCATTTATTGAGTGCAGTGGGCAAAATATCACAGTTAACTTAAAAGATTTGATAGATCACAGATTCATATAACTGGATTAGTCAGTTAAGTTTATACAAATGAAAAACCTTGACACACCCAGTAAAACAATACATTCTTATGTTAGCATTTAACAGCAAGCAAGAGTGCAGAGTTCAGCTAGGTGACAGCTGAAGAGAAGAAGCAGACCCTGAGCCTGCTGGTTCTGGAACAGAGAGCTCTTCCCCAGCCAGATGGTTTGTAAAACAAAACCAAAAACATCATGAATCATTACTGAGGCCAGTCGGTAGAAGAGCACAAACATATTTCCATCGAGAAAAGCCTTCAGCGCCGTTCTTTACTGTTCTTTCAATGTAAAAATACTCTCCAGTTCTGATATAAGGGATGCTAGCAGCTTCTAGGGTAGCCTCTTCAACAGCAGCCTTCTCACAGACACCTAGCATTAAATCACAGCTGTAGCTCAAGCTGTAGCTGCCAGTACTCCCTCAAAGGACGCTGACTGGTCCAGTACCACATAGTTTGGCCACTGGCTTGAATCCAGAAAGATGGATTCCCGCCTGATCTTGTGATCTTGCATTGCTTGCGATGGACAGCCCCAATGGTGGAGCGTGGAGAACCGGTGAGGTTGTTCTGCAGTTTTCTCCACCCTCCAGGGCTTTCCGGTCTGAGATGGAGCAGTTGCCGTACCATACTGAGATGCAGTTGGTAATGATGCTCTTGCAATTTAACTAACCACAGACACACTGATGCAGGTTTTTCTTGTGGCAGAATGGTGGTATTTCATGGTTTCTTTTTCTTTCTTTTTTTACACCTGTATGAACTAATGCATTATTATAATCCAATATACTATTATAATTCAATGCACTCCAATAGAACAACCCTGCCATGAGTCCTCTCTTTATGAAGCCTATCATTTTCAGTTTTTGTTGAAACTGGGTTTTAATATGGTCACTTAGGATTTCTATAACTCTCTCACAGTTCAAACAACTCTGATCGGAGCTGTATGAAACACTGCTTCAACTGACTGCAAGCCCTCTCTGAGGCCCTGATGGTCCGGGTAATCTGAACGCTGATGAACCTCAAAGTGTGAACTTCTCTACAGTGCTGCTGGATTAGAGACGAGTCAGAGCAGAAGGCATTTCCTCAGGGAGACATAGCGATTCGTTTCGACCAGCGAGCCTATTGTAGAGAAACCAGGTGATTAGGGTGGAACTAACAGGATTGGGCTGATGCCTCGCTGCTGGGAGATAGGCAGAGGAAGAGACAGCGCACATTCACACTTACACTCACAAACACACAACACGACAAGGCATGCAAAGACATAAATGCATACTGTATCATGCAAGGGGGCATAATTAGATGGGCCGACAGAAGAGCCCTTACATTGTAAAAACATTTTCAAGAACATATTGTTAAATCTCTGTTTTACACAGATCTCTGTCTCTGTCACTCATGAAGTAACTGTTTCAGTTTAACGTTTACCTAACATAACTGAGATTTCATTGCAATAATGACTGTGTAACTGACCATGTCTGAAATATGCAACAGGTGTCTCAAATCAAACCTTTCACAGCTGTTCTTCAACAGCACTTTTCTGTGGATTTTCTACCTTTAAGTTGATAAGGAGTACAGTCTACAAAATGCCTCAGGATGCAACTGGATAGACCTACAGCCAACCAAACGTATGTAGCCTAGCCAATTAAACTTACCAAATCAAGTTATTAGTACGGTACAAAAAGCTTTAACTGCAGTTGTTTGTTCTTTTTTCGATTAGTACTGACGCAATAGCAGATTAAACAGAAAAAGTTCAGCGAGAGTCATCGTATAAAACCCGCCCTATATGAAATAAATGGTTGTCAGATCCAGGACTGGTGGAAATCTATCTGAATGGGAGGGGGACCAGTCACATCTGCCAGACCAAATAAAACATGAGCTCGCAGATCCGTCTGGTTCCCAGGCTACTGTCACTCCACTTCTGAAAGAAAAAGTGTAGAACAATAAGATGTTGATGTCTTTGAGCTATCAAAACCTGAGTACTAATGTGAATAGAGATCTAAAAGATCACGGTTTTAAATCCTTGACATGGCGGTTTGCTTCTGTCTTGCTCTTTTGTGCTTTAGTGACTGTTGTAACAGAAGTGAAAGAGAAAAGTGAAAGAGATGTTGTATATGCAGGTGGGGTGAATTCTTAATACCAGTGTAAGTGAACTCTTTTTGTTGAACAGTGCTCTCTACCGCAGTTCTTTCAAGCTTCCTGATATTTGATTTGCATGAAGAAACCTGAGCATCAACTTTTTCTTTCCTATTATCCCTGCTGTGCTGCATCCTATTGCCCTTGCTGTAACCTACAGAAATGAATGGCAGTGCGCCGCCCACATCCAAGCTGTTATGTTAGTCCAATATAAGTCAAGGTTTTCTCTGGAGGTGCAGCCTTGGAAGCTCTCTGTAAGATCTGATTTTCACTTGCAAGCTAGCTTTTTCACTGAGTCAACCTTAACCCTTTCTGTGTACCTACAATATCTGAGATTAAAGCAGTTTAAAAAAAAACGTATTCTGTGTTTGACATTTAACTCTTATTTAAGGTGAAACAACTTACATCCTGTCTGAGAAATGTTTTCACATGCTACATAAATTACGCAAATTGGTACCATCTTTAAAATATTGTGCGGTTTTATTTTAGAGCTGTTTATTGGAAAGAATCTGGCAATACAATATACGTTGAAATACAGGGGCTACGATTCAATATATTGCAGTATACTGAAGGAAAACTACAAGGAACACATCACCATTTATGCAGAACAGTGGGATATTGTTTGTATTTATCACAGACCCTGTAACGTCCACCATCATAGCTCTCAGTTTAAGTTTACAACATTTTGCTGTCGAGCGGTTGGGGGTTTAAATACAAAACTTGTGTTTTTGAGGATCAATACAATATCACAAAACATAATACTGTGACAGAATGTTTTTTTTATATTTTCTTACACCCCTATTGTATTTAAGGTACTACATTTAATTTAGGTAGCAGTCTGTCTGACTTAAAATAAAAACTGTGTTTAGCATCGACAATTAAAACAACTTAAGAATGCCATATTAAACTTAATTCAGTAGTTCTAACAGCTGCACTGAGTCCTTACAGCTACTGTTTTTCATGAAAATACAGTGCAGTGTGTTCATATAGCAGGTAGTAGTATCACACAACCAGCCCAAGTAGCAATATTGTACATATGTTATTAAACTGGAATTTCAATTGGTGTCCTTATGGGAATCACAGTTTTTGCTAGACAAGCAAAATTACATTGGCAAAGAAGATCACACTGATAGAAAACAACAATTCAAGATAACCAAGTTGGAGCACTTCCTTGTTGATGAAACACATGAGATTGTTAGAATGAGCTGTAGGAGGAACAGCAGGTGGGATGTAAGCAGGAACACACAGCACTGTTCACCTCTCACTGTAGTAGCAGTCGGTAACCACAGGACATAAAAGGGCTGATATGATACAGGTTCCACATGTTTTTGGTTTGTTGTGTGTTGACATTGATAATAAACTCATTCAGAACCAGCTCCGAGGCAAACCAACGGTGTTTCTGTTTCATTTTATCCCCTCTCACCTTCTCTGTCTGCCCATTTCTAAGAATAAATACAAAACCCGAGCAGATGATCTCTCTTATGTTAATGCCTCTCCTGTCTACGGTACAGAACCCCCAGCAGGGAACCACACCATCCAGAGGAAACACTGCTGTCTAGATATAGTAAAGCTAGACAGTAAAGCCTCTTACGGACGACCAGAGCAGGATGGAGCAAAGTAAAATAAAATAGAAGGTTGGTGCATAGAGGAGAATGGGACAAAACAACAAAAGAGATTTTTTTTTTTAAGAGTAAAAACCCAGAAGCCTGTTAGCTTGTGATCCAGACATGGTGTTTTAAAAAAGAAAGATGGATATAAGGCTGTTAGTGTGAGTCATATCCAACACAGGGTCAGGAAGACTGCTCCAATAAAATCTGTTAGACTGCTGATTACCTAATCACACTGCACTGCATTCATCAGACATAATACCTAAAACCCACTGCAGTATTTAAAGTCACACACACTCTGATAAGTTAACTTCTGGGTTTGTCTTTGTTTCTAAAACAGCACAAAATATTAAGTGTACATGAAAAAAGTTTTGACAAATACTCTTTACATTTGGCCCCTACTTATGAATGTGCAGTTGACAGGATGAATTACCAATCTGCTATACAGGAAAGCTACTATAGATCTTACTGTATATATGATAATAATATGCAACCTGTGGACATGGAGTGTCTGGGGGTTCATTTCCCAGTGAGATTACTTTGCAATATTCTCTACACTGGCAGAACTGTGAGGCAATTTGAGTAAAAGCATCAACCAGGCAGCTTTGAATATGAGACTTAGAAAAGCAGCAGGAGGTGCTGATTGAATTTTATAAAAGTTTCCAATAAAGTTGTTTTTTCTGAGTATGAGACATAGTTTGTAATAGCTGCATGTTACTCTGAAAACACAAGTATAATCAAAATGAACTACTGGTAGCTAACCATGTCACAAGGAAAAGTGTTTATAGCTGTTCTGCACGGTCACACATGAAGAGGGAGCGGAAAGCCGTCCATCACGAGACAGGTGAGATGCGATGGTCATTTAAAACATGTCTTAGTGGCACCACCTGAAGCACACCCTCGACAAGACCGAGCTGCTCTTCCTTCCAGGGAAGGCATCTCCCTTCCATTAACTCTCCATTACCACTGAGAGCTCTGTGGTGTCCCTGGACCAGACAGGAAGCAACCTGGACGTGACACAGGATGACCATCTGTCCTTTGCTGTCAACACTGCTGGGACAACACACTCCCGCAGATTCATCCTCTACAACATCAGAAGGATACGTCCGTTCCTCACCCTGAGGGTAGCGTAGGTTCTGATCCAGGCTCTTCTCACCTGGCACCTGGACTATCTGACAAGCGTTTATGTAGAAGTATACTACTGCCTTCAATTCCCTCTACATTATGTTGTCGTGGCCTTGAAATACTGTTTGCTCCAATAAAATGCTTTATGCTTTGCAGAGTCTGGTCACGACAAGTGCTGTAGTTGCTGTTGGGTCAGATGTAAGTACTTGTTTTTCATCTTTAAAAGGGGACATATGTATTGAGATTGTTTCACAACCATTATGTTCAGTTCCAATAATATGTGTCAGGGTTTTAGTAGAAATTGGTATTTTTTGTTTCATTCTTGAAAGACTTTTTACAAGGTATTTGGGTTTCATCCGACAACTATGTGATATCATCAACTGAGCTACAGGGCAACAAACACAGCTCTATGCAGTTATCATAATGTCACATTGTTAGTTACTGTGATGTACTGAACATCTAAACAAGATACAAACTCCTACAGGCGGTTTTTCATTTAAAAAGATCAGACCATGTGATCCTGTGCTGGGTTCCATAAAAAACAGACCATATTACTTTTGTTACTTCTGTGAATCAGCCGGCCTTCTGCTATTGATATTACCATTAAATATAAGCTTAAATACTACAGTTCATATACATATACAACACGTATATGATTCGATTCGTTAAATTCAGACACCGTGTTGTCAGGCCAGGTCATACAGAACAACAAAGGTAACCTTTTGTGTCCGTATGAGACTTATTTTTAACATGTGGTTAAACATTGTGAACCTACTTTGTTAGGTTTAGCATCATTATTTGAGTTAAAGTAAATATGTGACTTTTAAGTCACAATGCCATAACTGCAGCTACAAGTCATGAACATAACATCATTATACACTCTTTTATAGCATAAATTCAAAAGAATCTCACTAAAACTATTTCTACCATCGTCTGCCACTGTGTGAAGTTTAAATTCTGCCGGAAAATGAGAGATAGATGAGAGTAGATGAAGAGAAAAGCAAAGTAGAAACTAGTCAGGCAGAAAGCACGAGGAGAGAGAGAGAGAGAAAGAGTGCAATGTATTTACATAAGTCTCCTTCACATTAAAAATGCAGTCAGAGATGTTGGCTATATAAATAACCCATTTCTTAACATCACCACAACAGAGAAAGACGGGAAGAAAGAGAATCGGGGATGTGGAAAGGAATAGACGGAATGGGGAAATCAACAGCTGAAGTTTAAGGGAAAAGAAAATGTTATTAGTCAAACAGTCTAAGAGAAGAAAGTTGAAGAGAAGAATCCTGTCACTCTCTCTTACCTTGACATTTGGCTTCCTTGTTGAGAATCCTCTGTACCATCCTGAAAGAAAACAAAAATATGAGTGACTAAGACGAGCAAACACAGATTCAGTGAATAGATGAAAATGAATGAATCAGCAGTTTTGACTGAATATGGAAGGCTTGAACATTTACAATGATCTTTGTTTGCATGGAGAGAAACTATTAAAATGAAGGTACCAGTGAATATAAACCAATGCAAAGCAAGAAGAAAACATTTAATACCTGATATTCCACCATGCATTGGAAAATGGTCAGCAATACTAAACTATAAAGTAAAGTCTCTGATTGATGATTGATGATTAAAGCAGCAACTTTCATGTTGTGTTAAGTTCTGGTGGCCCCTGTGCAGTAGTGTTTCCACCGTCTCGTCTCATTGATTTCAAGGGGAATCCGACCCGGTGCAAGGCATTAGGAATACTATATACTATATATCTACTCTCTGATGGTCTTGTTTGTTAATATAGGTCATACAAAGCCATCCGTTTTCCATTTAGACTGTTTCATAACTACAGCCCCATTATTTTAGGCTTATGTTTGCATTTTGACATCTATAAAAGTATGCTGAATTAGCTATCAGCAGTTCATGTTTCCAGTGACTCATGGACATACAGACAACTGTCACTGGATTACTTTAATACTGAGGAAATCGTAAAAATGTGATTATCCTCAGTTCTGGAGTAGTGAGGAGGGTCTTTTTACGTTTTAGGGACATTTATTTGTGACAGACATCTGAGATAACTTAAAAGTCATCTGTCACTGCTAGTCCAGAGTCAGAACCAGATCAGTGACATACAGGGAGCCGGGGTACACACTGCCCTTAACCTTGTGTGACCTGTAGTATAAAGCCACTTTGTAAGTGTGTGTGTGTGTGTGTGTGTGTCTGTGTGTGTGTGTGTGTGTGTGTGTGTGTGTGTGTGTGTGTGTGTGTGGGCAACTGTGCAGCTCTCAGAGAGCACAACAGTTCTTTCCACATGGACGGACATTCATTAGAGGCCTCTGCAGAGTAGAAGGCTGTCATGAAAGTTGACTTGACTTGAAGTAAAAACCTTGACAGCTGGAAATGACGTGTATCGAGGGACTACATATGTACAGGGACGCACCCAGACATCCTCTCAGACTGTGGAGACATCATTTATCTCAGTCCAAGTGGAAATAAAAAAGATTGTGTCTCTGGCTCTTGGAGACGTAAGGCTTGGATGACCACTGTCAGTGACAGAGTGAAGCAAAAGAGACATTTATTTATATCAAAATGATGCATATTATTACTTTGACCTTCTTAGACTATAACAGGGGGAACACGGCTAGAAAGTCAATTTATTATATTTTATCAGAGTTGATTCTGACGTTATCTGCATCAAAACAATGTCCATTGTGTGCTCTAACAAACACATTTTAAGATAGTTCTGTAAATAAAATGTTTAGATATCTCCTGAGAGACTGTAAAAAGGAAGTGACATCGTGAAACAGTGATAACTTTGAGTACTAATCATTACCCATTTCTGAAAAAACATTTAAAAAACTGTTCAACAAATACAAGTACTAACACTGCATCAGGATATTAACTCTCATCTTATCTTCTTGAAAAATCATGACATCCACTTCTCAGCAGTTCTACATAATCTGATATGAATATGGAGATGGAGGCTTAATTGGCCAGTTAATTAATAACCAATCAAGATTAATTTATCACCCTCGTTAAGATGGCTGTGTTTACTCCCTAGCCTCTCATCTATATGGAAATCAGACTGAGGCTGGACCAGCAGTGTCTAGGACTATTTGTAAGGGTTGAAATGAGGACATGTGTGTTTCTGTAGCTGACTGAGTTTACTGCATCTGTGAGAGATGAGAGAAGCACAAAAGAGGACAGAAAGACAGAGATAAAAACATTCATTTGTATGTGTGAGTGTGTATATGATTATTTTATTTTTGTGTAAGCAGAGATGAAGGAGCAGGTGTGTGGGACATGAATGTGCACGCAGGTGCATGTATGTGCCTAATTTGTCTGTTGTCATACAGCCTTTGTCTGAGGAAGAGTAATAATCTTGCCTCTTTTATCCAAACAGCTCACTTAAGTGGTTATTAGAATAATTATTTTGCACTGTTATCAAAATAATTCACAATAATAATCACTGTAAATCATCTCGAAGTGGGAGGCAGAACTCAAGGAGCCACTTTTGTTCAGTTAATGCAGGTTGAGAATAAAGTAATTATGAATACAGCATTATATAATAAATGCAGGTTTCCATCAAGCTATCAAATCAGTCAAATACGAGTCTTAAATGATGCTTCATATCCCTGCAGAGCACACCTCCAGCTAGTTCATAAAAAAGGAATTGCTTGTTGATGCAGTGATAGTACCCAAGAGGGCGTATTTCATTGTAATTACGGTTATGACAGTGATTCAAAAGAGGTGTGAACTGCAGCTGAGCCACCGAGCCACTGACTGTGAACACAGCATGCTCAGTTTATACAAAACTGCCAATGGACGGGTATTGATTGATTAGTTCAAAATCAATATACTGTGCAAACATTAATTAAAATCCGGCCAAGAAAGAAATTGATAAGTAACACCATGGTGACTTTATTAGTTGTCATAGCAACAACAAATATAGAATACTTAGGATACTTGATCAGCATCCACACTGCGTCTTTCTACCTTTTAGCTTCTTCTGGATATAAAACGGTTGGTTTTGGGAATAAAGAGCGTAGCTGATGGTTCTGACACGCATCACTGCTCGCTGCTTGCCTGGCCAATGTCTCGGAGTAGATGTCAGGGCACCACCTAAAGCTCAAACTGTACAAGACTGATCTTGTGTTCCTCCGGAGGAAAGGGTCATCTGACAGAGACCTGTCCATGACCATTGACAGCACCTTGGTAGTGCCAACTCGGACGGCACTGGGAGTGACCCTGGATGATTAACGACTCCGTCCTGCTTTCAAGCCATGGTCACATCCTGGCCCGAACACTACGCCACTCTGCCTCTGGACATTTAGCCATCCCATCACTCAGAAAGACCCTGTGGACGTAGTGGAGCTCCACACTGAAGTTAGAACAGCAGAGTCACTTCCCCTCTTCCACCGCAGGATAAAAAAAACACCTTTTCAGACTACATCTCAAACACACTTACAAGCACTTACTTATGTCTCATTTCTTTGCAAAAAACATTTCTAATCTCTTGTTTGTAGCACTGAGCTTGCTTTTAGTTATTTGTTTAAAATGGATACTTTGCCAGTTTAAAACAATATGCAGTTCTTGCTACCATGTGGTTTGAATGCACTTATTGTAACTTGCTTTGGACAAAAGCATATGCCCAATGAATGTAATACAATGGTTCCCTTTGTTCAGAGGGAACCACTCATTTCAGAACTGTTATACTTGATTATTTTTGTGTTTGGCTGGTGGCTAACCGCTACTGTCAAGTTGTAAACACAGTCTCAAACAATCGACTAATATATTGCAATTAAGCAGAAGCTTTGCAAAATATATTGGTTAGGTTAGCCGCACCCTCTTTTACTGCCACATTCATTACGTACAGTATCATGGGTACGCACAACTAATATGCACATTTATATATGTAATCACCCACTAACTGCAGTAAAATTACCACTAATGCACCACTGCAAGTAAAGCCTGCTTTTCCTACTCAGACTTATGATAAAAACAATATTGTATGAATGCAAGATAAGTCTAACAACTGTTGGTACAAACTTTTGGCATCTGTTGTTGTTTTTTGTATGTATAAAAAAACTAAATGGTCATGGAGCCACGGGCGTAGGACTGGGGGGGAAAGGGGCCCTCATGTAAACAGATACTAGAATGAATAGTCGTGGAAACAGCCTATGTACAGGGAACAGGTGATATCCTGATTGATTCTGTTATTCTAAAACATTCATTAAAATTGTGTAAAAAGAGGAACAATGAAAACATCATGTGCACCTGCAGACAGCAAACTGCTGCACTGCAGCAATAGTAGGATTGCTGTATATTCAGGTCTTTTTATGTTATTCCTAAGAATGGTTCCATGTCCAGACATAGGCATCTCCCATACTGCCTCCTTTGAAAAGTCCTAAATTAAATCTGCAACACATAATTCAAAATCAGTCTGAACTCACTGCAGAAGAATGAGTCATGGTGTTTTAAGTAGAAAAAAGAGCAAAAGAAAATATTGTTTCCTGTGTTATGCTCAACTAAATTAAAGAACAATATAGTTCTATGTTGAAACATAGAAATTCTCTTACAAAATGACTCATATTATCTACATCTAATATCAGGTTATCTATTGACAGCCTGGTGGTTTAATATTTAACTGTTATTTACCAACAGTGAGTTCTCTCCTGGACATCAACAACAGCAGCAATAAAGATTTGTTACAGGTGAAAAGCCTCTCCAAAATAATGAGAGTCTGTTCTGAGCTGAGACTATGGGCACTTCAGTAATGCTGACAGTACTAAGAGTCAAAATCTCATACTTTAAATTGCTGCTACTCCCATAATTGAAGTCTAATGCTTTCTCAAGTGTTATGACTGCACTCTATATTTTAAGAATGGAACTTGGGGATTGCATTCCTGCAGCCTGGCTTCCATCTCCATATCACTGTCATTATAGTCATTGAGTTTCTGTCTGGGGAGAATAATTTGGCATTAGTGCAGGCAGACAAGTGCTAGCCACAGTGCGAGAGGGCAGGGAAAGACAATTTGAGGGAAGATTTTCCTTGCATCTTGAACACTCAGTGTACCTTATGGATAGAAGCTCTGCAGTATTTCTGCAGCAGCTGAACGATGACGCATCCACTCAAAAGCACACACACACACACACACACACACACATACACACACTCCTAGGTGGTTTTCTAATGTTCATTGAGTGTGTAGAGATATAAAAGTTAAGAAAAAAGACAAAGGAAATAAAATGTATTGCTGATAACATTTCTGCATGACTGGAACATACAATATAGAACATATTTAAAACATTTAACTACTAATTACACAGACAAACATTGTCCCATAAATATCTGTTCTGCGCTACTAGCCGACCATTGCTTGCAGGGTATTTTCTAAAAATGCATTTGCATGTTCAGATAATGACAGAAGCTGGGGAAATCTTTAAATTACCTTGGGTATCTTGGACAAAAGTTAGCCCTGGCTTGCCCCGATAATCACTGTGTGTTAAAGGGAAAGCTGTGATGCCAGCCTATGCCACAAGGGCTCAGACAATAGCCCTTGTCCCTTGCTAGGAGGGTTTCATTTCATAACAAGAGCAAATTAGAGGCTGATTGGATGCCATGGAGTTAGTTCAGGGTTGAATATGAGGCTGGTCAATACAGGCAGACAATAAGAGGAAAAATGAAGAAGAGAAAGAGCGGAAGTGGAAAGGAAGGATAAAAGAATACAGTGAAGAGGACGGGGGATAAAGAAAAAGATGACTGGGGAGAGAAAGGGAAGAGGATTGTAGGAGATGACAACACAGGGGGAAGTGGAGGCCAGAAGAGAGAGAGGCAAAGTAAACCCATGTCGTTCTCTCTTTTCCCCCTCTCTCCCTCTCTCTTCCTCGTGGGCAGGTCCCTCCCCGGGTAAAGAAAGGCCCAATCAGCCCCTGGCACTGGATCGATGGTAGCGGCCTGCCCAGCTGGGGCTAATGAAGCACATACTCACTCATTATCTGCAAAAGACAACACTTCCTGGCTTCAACCACATCCTGGCTTGAGTTGCTAATTTCTGAGAGTCAAAGTAGGAATAACAATGGGAGTAACATCGGCTAATAACTTGGGCTCTCTTCCAGGCCCGCACTGGGCTATTACAGGCTCTTTGCACTCATTATTTTAGAGAACCGTGGATGCAGCAATGAGTACGTGTTTTACTTTGTTTGCATTTGTGACAACACAGCCAGAGCAGCATTACTGTGGGCAGTGGTCATCATTTTAATCTCCTGGATCAGCAGGATAAATCTGGGTGAGGAAAGTAAAAGGCAGCGCTCCCTCCCTCATTACCACTACTGAGGTGCTCTTGAGCAAGGCCCTTGACCCCAACTGCTCCAGTGGAGCTGCTCAGTGGCCAGCAGATCAGACTGGTTGTGCTGGGCAGCTGAATGTGTAATTGTGTGAATGTGATCAGGGCTTTCCTGAAAAATACAGCATTTATACCCCCCACAGTATAAAGACCCATATAGGCTCTTTATAATACGACTGGTGGGCGCCTGTCATAAATGGTTTCAAAATGAGTAGTGAGCAGTATTTGATGAGTTGTGAGTGAGACTGAGCTGATTGTTAACAACCATGTTTGCTAGCAGTATTTTATATATTGCTTTTGTTGGCACATTGCTACATTTCTTGGTAGAAAAAAATGTTTTGGTGGTAAAAAATAAATACAGAGATAATTTAGTATGATAAAGAGAGCCTTATGGGAGCAGGCATCTTAGTGAGGTTATCTGGTGGCATTTATAATTAAATGTGTTTTGTTTGTATGGAGGTCTATGACAGCCCTGAATAATCCTACACTTTCCCACAATGTTTTTAGTGAATACAATAGCCAAACTGAAAAGTAACCCTGCTTGCTTGAAACAGCTCTCTGAAGGGAATAAAGAGTGTGAATGTTCCAAGGAAGATCATTGAATACCTACATCAGTACCATAAGAACACCTTGGTGACATTAATTAATGTTAGTCACATTCACACTGTAGTCGTTTGAAAATATGATTACAGGCTCTCAGGAGCAGAGTTCTTATGGTTCTTAAGTCTGACAGTCAGGCGACAGGTTATAGCTTTGTTAACCTGTCTTAGTGTAGTTAATTTCTAGAAGCATAGGAAGAAAAATATTACAATGCAGAAAGCAATTCATAGCCATCTGTAGATATTACCAGCTCATTCTAAGGTAAGGCACAACAGTTCCTACATGCAGGTGATTATACACTAATGGAAACATGAATATATCTGCCAACCATAAAGCCTCCAAATGTTACATACTGGACCTTTAAAACTGTACACAGCACTACTGGTAACCAGTGGTTCCCAACTGGTCTAGCCTCAAGTCCCTTCTCTGATATTCATTCTTTATGACTGCAAATGTCTTTAAAGAAAACCTTTAGGACAGTAATCTCTAACTCTGGAGGATGTTTACAGGGATTGTTGTTGCTTTAGTGACGTTCCAGTTGCAACAATGAGCAAGGACATTATTGCTGTATCAAACATCCACCCCCACAGTATCTTGTGTACCTTTTCATCAGTCTTACCTTCACATTTTTCCAGAATCTGAACCGTCTCTCCCACCTCCAGAGCCAAACCCTGAGTCACTGAGCCCCGGAAGTTGCAGATGACTGTAGAGAAAGAGAGAGAGGAAGCTATGAGAAGGTGAAAATATGAAAAAATGAGACACTGTACCGAAATTTGTGGGAACATAGCGACTAAAAGAAAGAAAAGAGTCTGATTTCTTAATTGTAGGGCAGCAACTGTTTATTATCTATGAATTACTATCTTTTTTTTCAATAGCAGTTCATTAAGAGGCTCTCTTTTGTAGCCACACTTTCACACATGTTGTATGTATGCACAAGAATCCCTGTGTTCAGTAGCTCGTGTACAATGATTTTGTATGCAACAAATTCAATAAACAGTAGTAACAATAGCAACTTCACTTGTAAGCATAGTTCACAAACCACATGAATACCAAAGCTGTGCCCTCATCTGCTTTTATCCCTTCCACCGTCACTGTCTGCCTGTCCCGTGACAGCAGCATGACGTTAGCATCACAGCCTGACTGAACACATCCACAGTGCTTGCTGTACCAGGCAGGGTTGATGTGAATAATCCTCATGACTGCACCAGTGCACCCAGAAAACAACAGACCTCAGAGCTTTTTCTAGTGATGCAATCACTGTTAAGTCACTCTTTGCAGAAATAAGCTGTACAATTTCACCCTAACATTTATGATATGACCGACCCTTTTACACTTCTGTCTTGCTTTTCCTGACAAACAATGCTGGATTTTGGATTCTGGTTTCTGTAAATATGGCGTTGTG
Organism: Dicentrarchus labrax; assembly: GCF_905237075.1. Classification (NCBI taxonomy): domain Eukaryota; kingdom Metazoa; phylum Chordata; class Actinopteri; family Moronidae; genus Dicentrarchus; species Dicentrarchus labrax. The sequence continues at coordinate 34,521,882 of NW_026136711.1, forward strand.
ACTGGGAAAAAAAAATTCAACCCAAGCCTCGTTGTGAAGAGAAGCAAATTATGCATTTTTTTTCCTGAGCATCTCCACAGTGGCATCCCAGAGATGGTCAGTGTGTCAATGCAACAGGTAAACATCACCTGGGAATTCATTCATGCCCGATATTCAAAGTGCTGAGAGTAAAACTGTATTTTCTAACACAATAAAGTCATATATTCAAACGATTCAAAAAGTAATATGTGTATTGATATGCAATGTGAAAATTATATAAGGGAGAGAAAAAGGAAATATAAAGGATAAAAACTGAACATAAAAAAATATAAATATATGCAACAAAACAAAAGAGTGCAAGTGCATATGCAGGGCAGTGCAAAGAAAGGTAGAAACAAGGACAATCAGAGGTCTCTCTGTATTTGACTTGTAGTTATGGAGGCATATTGAGTGCAGATGTAATAATGCATATGAAACACAATGCTGCAATGCTTCTTTAAAGAGTATTCTGAAGATTGTTTCCCTTTAATGCTTCCCAGTTGTCCCAACAAAATATTAACCTGCATATTTCTTCTGACACCATTGAACTATTTGTAAGGATATAATCATCAGCAACTTCAGACTTTTTACATATAAAAAATGTATGTAAATTGGTTAGCAGGAAGTCAGAGATACAATTCTCGCCCAAAGGCAAACCAGCACTTTTCACTCTTCCGTAATGGTGTTCTTTTTTCGAAGCAGAAGTCTCGAAGAGGTGAGCTTGGGCCATGACAGCAGTCTGCTCTGAACGTAGAACAAGCAACAACAAAGGGCAAGATCTAAACTCTCAATCAGTCCTGTCTTTGGCTGTTTAACTAGCTTTTTCGATTAAGTCTCTGTGTTTGAAGACGTACAGCTGAGGTCACAGCAGTTTATTTCTGCTGTTACTTTCTCACTCAGTATGTGGCGAATCAACCTTGAAGACAAAGACAACTTTATGACCAAGATGTGGTCATACTCCTCATGACAGTCATTCTTTCTGTCATCAATGCCACTCTCTGTTTGTCACTGTCTCTATTTATAGTGTTTGGCTGTTATTGCAACTGTCAGTCTAATAGTTTGCAAATCCAGACAAATCCCCGGTATTATCAAAGTGTGATTTTTAGAACATGTCATTAGTATTCTCTTTGTCTCTGACTCTGATGTCTCTATCCTACCATACAGAGAGCAAACTCTAGCAAATGAAGCCTGAAAAAATGTCCAGATATATGATGTTGCAGTGACAACCTTTTGTCAGCCTTCTTTCTATATAATAATAACTTTATTAATAGTTGTATTATTCCTATCAGTATTTTGCCTGATCTTTTGAAGAACTACATATTTTAGCACGCTTTAGGGGGCAATAATTTTGGGACATTTCTTTAACTTTTTCTAAGAAAATAAATTATATAAACATACAAATCTGTGCACTGCTAAGCAAGATAGCATATTGTGCTTTAAATAGGATGAGATTTGGAAGGAAATTGGGGAGCTGTTGGTGCAAATTATCCTCCAACTATATAGAAGGTAACGTGTTTATATTTATTGACTGACAGAACATTCATACTGTGACAGCCTCTCTATACTATTTTGTTCTGTTAAAATCACAGAAGGGATTCACAGGAATTGATGCAATATGTAATCCAGCATTTTCATTTGCAGCTCTATCAAAGCTATTTAAGCTACTGCTAATGCGAGGACAAAATGTGCTATTGCTTCTGCTTCACATTAAAAGTGTTCAACTGGCACAACACAGGGTGCCTTTTATTGTGAAGCACTCACAGGAAACTATTGCAGATATATCAGTATTGTATCAGTGTATATGTTACAGATATGCATTGATATGAAAACTGTTTTTATTTCTGGGATATAATGCAGAAATAAATGCCTGTAGTAATATATTTCGGTCACAGCAAAGTTTATCCAGCAGAATGCGATTTACAATGCTGTGGCAAGCAGCACAGAGTAAGAGAGAATAAGCAGCTCTCAGCAGTGTCGACTAAAATTGGTTGACAATTTAACTTTATGTTAGATTATTTTACATGTTAAAGAACATTTAACTGAAATATTTTTAATATTCACTCAGAAATTCACAGTTTTATCCACCATATTGGTAATCTGTCAATTTTTCCTGTCTAAAATCAGTATTGGTATATGTCTCAAAAATCCAATATTGGTCAGGCTCTATAGAAAACATAATTTTTCTTAATTTAATTGAATTGTTTTTTGGGAGTGGATAGGTGCTCAAGGACTGTTTGATGTAGTATGAAACAACACTTAGCACCAGTAATCAATGCCACAACTCAACCAGGACAGAAATCTTAAGGATTATAACTTTAAGGAAACACTTTTACCTGCTTGTTGTGTAGGCACTGTATTGACACTGCGGTGCCACCTTAAGTATGCCACCCACGCGCACACACACACACACACACTCACACACAACAGATAAACGTAGCAATCTGTAGCTCGAGCTGCTGATTGCTGTCTGATGCTTCGGCAGGAAGGACACACACCTCACACCTCAAGGCGGCGAGATCGTTTGCATCTGTCTCTGTCTGCCATCGTCTCTCTGTCACTGTCACCATCTGCCTCAGTATCATCAGTGCCACTCTCTCTGTCTGTCATTGTCACCGTCTGTCTCTCTTTCATCGCCGTCACTCTCTCTCTGTCACTGTCATGCTCTGGGTCTCCATTATTAACGCCATTCAGTGCCAGATTGTCACCGTTTTGGATTCTGTCACTGACATCCTCTCTCTCTCTCTCTCTCTCTCTCTCTCTCTCTCTCTCTCTCTCTCTCTCTCTCTCATTTGTTCATTGTAACTTGCTATCATCACTGTCACTCTGTCATTGTCACTGGCCTTGTCAGTCTGTCAGCTGTTTGATGCACCTGTCAGGGACCTTGCCTGTTCTCACTCTGTATTGCTCTCTTGACTTGTTTGCTCGGACCAATTGCGATACAGAAATATAAATTACAACTTTGCCCGTGAGAGGAGGCAACTGGAGCAAGAGGGATGCAACCACAGAGTTCACGCTGAGTTCAAGAAGTAGAGGAAAATTCACCTGACATACCTGTGACAACCCAGAACTTCTCTTTTACTTTTCTGTTTGAGTTTAGCTTGTACACAGCAAAACATTTTAAGCTGGTTTTACTTAAATTATTACTTAATTTTATTTTATATTCCAAAAGTTAACAAAAGTTATCACAGGAAACACATTTAAAAATGGATGTTTCTCTGCCGCCTTAAACATGAGTTAAAAAAGTCGAATTATTAGTTTTATATATGTAAGTTAACATAAATTTTGAAAATGTAAAACCAACTGAGTTAAGTTAACTGAACCTGAGATAACAAGTTAAGTTTTTTCTTTGTTTGAAAAGTAATTTAATGAACTTCCAGCTGCTTCAAATAATCTTCTATTAGCCTTCAGTGTGTTTTGCATTGTTTCCATTATTACTTACAGTAACTTAACACATATATAGAAACACAACACGTTTCCATCAAGTTTTCTTGAAACTACAAAAAATACGCTGATCGTGTTTCTTTAAAAACTTAATTTGATGAGTCGAGTGAACTTTTAGCAGTACATTCATTTGACTCATCATTTCATCAAGTCAGAAGACTTCAAGTCAGACTAACTAATGTTTATAAGTCTCATTCGCCCACATTTTGACACAATTAATTGTTTTTATTGTCAGTTTCGTTTTTGTACATAGCTTTTTTACTACCAATAAATCATTTTCATTTTAACTTCAATCACTAACCAGACAATCTTATCGTGTCTGAACCTTCAGCTGGTTTTTAATGACACAGTAAGGTCAGACACCATCAGGTTCAAGCATGACTCCATCCTCTCACCTATTATCCAAAAGCACGTGTAAAGTCCAGTGTGTAATTGTGATCCAAGGACATTTATCCCACTGTGGCTATTTTGAACTTGTGTCTCGACTACAGAGAACAGCATGTGCCTCGCTCTGTCTTACAGTTGTGTGCAGTTTCTACAACTTCCACAACGAATTTATAGACCTTTTTCACAGCAGCCATTTCCACATGAAATAGTAGGGTAAACACCAATGATACTAATTAATTATACAAACAGAATCCATGTGCTGCTATTGCACACGTTGGCTCACTGGAAAAGCTCTGCTACACTAAATAGAACTAAACCTTAATTAGTGTCACTGGTAACACCTGTGTTTGCCCTACTATTTCATGTCAAAATGGCTGTGAAAAAGGTCTGTTGTATCCTGATGAGTGATTGAAAAGGTTCTGTGCTTTCTGAATCATAAAAGCATGATCTTAATGCCTGAACGATCAACCCATCGCATGTAAATGCACCGCTGGTTCTAATGAAAGCAGGTTTTCAGGGACAAAATAGCAAATAGTGAACTTAAGTGGATTACCAAACATCCTAAACCACTTTCAGCTGCACACTTTACCTCAACCGGAGAGACAGAGAAAGACAGCGAGGGAAATACTGTAACTAAAATTGGCTGGGAAAAATCAAATAAAGCCACCAATGTCTGTGTAGACATTTAATAAAGCGAAACTATCTCATCGATCTCAGATTCAAGATTTTAAAAAAGAAACACCCAACCTGAGACTGTGGCTGACACCAGCTGAAAAAGGTTGTCATAAAACTTTATTAGTGAAAAATACATAAAGGTCTCTGTTCACACTGCAAACAACTGGGGATTTAAGATTAGATCAATTTCTATGTACAGTACCTCCTGAGATATATCTCTCATTATTATTAGTAGTGAGTCAAAGGCTCTACAGCTTAAAGTGAGTGTTGATGAAAACGTTCTATAAATCACATCTTCCAGATTACGTTTATCTATTATCCTAGACAGTCAAACATAATATAAATGAGGACCACCCTCTAATCCCCAAAGATCTGATTTAGATTATTTTTATTACACAAAGTGCATCTGTAAATATCATACTCACATCTAAATTAAACCTTTCTGATTCAGAAAAAGAGAACAGTAGAGACAAATCAACCCATCCCAACAGTTCCCCTCTTTTACAGACTTTTGGATTTGTTGGTTCACTTTGACAAAATTATTTAATTATTTTTTCTTTTACTTCTAGTAAAAGCACTCCAGAGGGGAGACAGATAAGTCATTGAGGGAAGCACACACACACACACACACACACACACACACACACACACACACACACACACACTGTACACACAGGGATTAGCATTGCATCCGGCTGGTATTGGCATTTAGTTTATCCAGTGGATTGGGTCAATAGTCTGACAAATGACTCACATCTGTTTGGCCAGTCACACCGCTTAGCCTGTGGCCTTTATGTGTGTGTGTGTGTGTGTGTGTGTGTGTGTGTTTGTGTTTGAATGTGTTTGTGAGAGAGAGGAAACACTCGAGAAAGATATAATGGTTGTGTAGTTGTGTGCAAGAATGTGTGTGTGTGTATGTGTGTGTGGAACTTGAATGAGTCATTTTCCCTGACAGGATAATTGAATTTAAAGGTCCAACTTCAGAAGTTTGTTTCAATATTTCATTGCTGCTCCAGAATTCAACCAAAACCTAAATTGAAGAGGACATTTTACACCAATCTAACGGCTGTGAATTATTGAAGGAGGAAGTAGAACACAGATTGTACATACAGAGGAAAGACGTTGTTTGGTGGATGCCTTTCACGAGAGCACCTAACAGTGCCGGTTAGTGTATATACAGTTCTTTATGAGATTTCCATGTTTGTACACAACACAATTTAAAAAAAAACTGTACAAACACCAAAAACAAGGTGATTTGTCCAAAAAGGACTCAAACAATAAAATAAATCAACACACTTGTTCTCAGCACTCATGATGGAAACTAACTTGTTAGAACACAAATCTTATCATATATTATTAAAAGCAACACTGGACAATGTGTTGTAGGCTCCAAACAAAAGTAAGAAGAAATGGTTTGAAAAGTCCACAGAGTCTCAATTAGGGGAACAAGATGATTTCCTCTTTTGCAGCCCCACTTTGAGATTTTAAAGCGAGAAGCCAGGATGATTACAGTAATGATTATGTCATTATCACATTCATCTGTATTTTTTTGAGTTTGGAGACCCACTAAAAGTACTGGAGACATTCTCTATACACTTATATAGAGAATTTTTGTTCAGGTATGTAAGGTACACACATCCAATAGTCAGTGCTAACTTTATGAAGGATAGACATTAATATTCTTAAGCAAGTCCAAAATACATTTTTGGTCCGAATGTAAACCTATGTAAAAACAATATACACAATATACTATGTACAGAGAACTTGTATCTTTTATTTTTTATAATTTATAGCCAGCTCCAACTCTGCTGTGAAGAGTAAATGAGATGCAGTAAAGTTACATAAAAAGGGATTTTTTATATCTTTTTTGTAGCAGCAAACATAACACACATCCATTCAGTAACTACTACAACCTGAGCTCGCAGTATGGGGATAAAGGGGGGCCACCTACAAGGAATATTTGGTGTACCTTGGGACATCGTGCCATGGTTAACGTTGAATCCCATCCATCTAATCTGATGATGACAAGCAACATAGCAAACTGAAAGTTTAAATCTTTGCAGCAGTCTGAATGTCTTAAAGATTACAAATTACAACTGTGAGCTGAAGTTTTATGTTAAAAGTCACCCTCATTGCTCAGGTAATAGTTTAAGACAAAGACCAAAGTCTTTGTACTTAATGCAGGCAAGTAGTGAAGTTCAGTAATATATTAGTGAATACAGATGATCATAAAATAAGACATTGACCTTTAGACATCTCAGTCACTCAGTGGTTGACAGAGAGATGTAGACAGTTGGGGAATGATGGGGGAGTGAGGAACAGATGTGACGACCCCCTGTAGGTTTATAAACCTAAAACAACCTCGCTGCATCCAAAATATACAGCATGCATACAAACTGATGAGAACACTCTTGGCAGGTGCTAGACGGAAGATTATTTACATGCTGATACAGCACCGGAAGGCACTGTGGATCAACCATCCACCAAACAACATTTTAACTGAAAACTGTACGAATGTCAATGTTAATAAATATAAATATTTAAATACAAAATATGTTGTTTTTGTATGTTATTTCACTACAGTACAGTATTTGTGAGGTTGGAGGATGTCATTGTTAAGATTTCTTGAAATAAATGAGCGCACTCTATAGCACCACAACGATTAGTCAATTCATTAATTGCAAACTATTAAATTATTTGTACAACAATTTGGAGTAATTCTCTTTCAGCTTCATAAATGTGAATGTTTTTGAGTTTCTTTAGTCCTCTGAGAGTAAACTGATTATCTTTGGGTTGTAGACAGAACAAGACATTTGAGGATGTCATCTTGGATTTGGGAAACAGTGAACAACATTTTTAACCATTTCTGACATTTTATGGACCAAACAACTAATCAGTGCAGGGGCAGATCCACAGGGGTGGCATGGGGCGGCCGCAGCCACCCCTAAAAAAAGACATTAAAAAAAGGGAAATTAATTTAATGATAAGTTATGGCCACATGTTAGACTAAGTGATAGTTCAATGAAAAATGAAAAAACACTTAGAAATAAAACAATTTATTGTTTTCTAATGCAAAGTATAGATATTTCTATTCAATGCTTTGTACCATTATGTACCACAATAATGTAATTTGTAATTATTGTATTATATTGATATATGTGATTATTAGTGATTAAATCAGGACATATTCCTGCCACCCCTTAAAGTCTCCATCTGCCCCCGAATCAGTGGCACACCCTAACACCCTGATTATATTTTAAGGTAAATATTTAGACAATATCAGGTTTTGATTTGACAGCTTTATCTTAAACTCATGGAATCTTAATAATTGTTATTTTATCTTTCTAAATGATGACCTGTTGAAGGTTTTCGATGGTGCAGTCGTGGAATATAAACAGGAAACCAGACTGCAGTTTCATGTAGAAGCTTTTCACGCAGATCAAGGAGGAACTGTGAAAATGCCCTTTGAGGCCGAGGTTAGTGGATAGCTTAGAAAACTATAAAGACATCTCCTCTCTTTATAGTAGTAGCTGCACTAGTATCTGCTTTAATTAGAAGTACCGCAAACTCTGCATGAGCTTTTATCTGTGGAGCCATGAACCACATTAACACACACATTAACTGTTTCAACTTTAAACCAAATCATGATAATATGTGACATGCAGGGAAATGTAGCAAGTAAAAACACATAATTCCCTCTAAGAGCCTCTTAATGGATTTCCCTCTTACTGTAAACAGTGTAGGATTAATGCATATCACGCTGCAGTTTGTGGAACTTGTTCTCATGTATTATAAATCATATCTGCCTGGTGCTGCAATGTGGCTGCCTCAGAAACATATTACACGCACATTTAGTTGTGTGTTCCAGCCATAAGCATATGAAAGGGAATAAATGGGAATCCCTCAAGTGTGAGCCGGAGCTGTGCTGAACCACAAGGGGGGGGTGTATTTGAGTTTGTGGGAGAGAGAGAGAGAACCAATTTAAGGTGGAGATCTTCAGAGCGAGGACAATTTTGCAAAGTAAAAGGGAGAAGCATTATGGAAGTACACTGATGAAAGGTTTGAAAGAGCACAAAGCAAATTCTGAGCACTACTCAGTCTGCAAGTAAACCTCTGAGAGCGCACAGGCACGGATTTGTAAGAGCAGAGTCAGATTTGAGTGTGCAATCCCGATCACACACTCGTTTCTGAGTCTGCTTTCTCGCTTTTCTTCAGCTGTTTCGCCTCCTGAGTACTTGAGATCACAAGAAGTCGCTTGCTAACCGTATTTGACTAGCAAGATGGCAAGGATGCACCCAAATCCAGACGTCAGGGTCAGGTCTTTTTTCAAAGTTAAAGGAACAGTTTGTAAGATTTAGTGGCATCAGTGCAGTTGAAGATTGCAAACCCCTCATGTCAACCTCTTGTTCCAAGCATGTAGGAGAAACTATGATGGCGCCCAACCACCCAATATCAGGTTCATATGGCTGTGAGGGTATCATTCAGCTCAGAAGTAACAATGAGTCTCATTCATTCTTATAATTGTGCTGTATCCAAACTTGTACAAACCTTTGTAAAAAAAGCCCCTCCCACCAAACTGAAGCAGAAGCCCTTGGTTGCCCTGTGAAAACAACCAATGGGAGCGCTCTCTCTCTCTAAATAACCTGATTGGCCCATTATAGGCCAGGTTTTCTAATGCTTGAAAACAGAGCAAAGAGGAGGTGCAGCAGTTTTCTCTCAGAATAATTATAATATGATGAAAAATGTTTTTTCCCCAACACCAAAAAACACCACCAGCCACAGCTTTAAAACTGAACTAACAAAGCCACTATGAAATACTATAGCTAGTTCATACTTTTAAATTAATTTGTCTCTCAAAACTAGATCATTTGCCAACAGTTTTAAGGTAAATGTGTCCCAGTTTTTATTTTGAAACTAGAAGGGTCTAACAGGATGAGTCCTCTGAAACTCTGCTCTTAATCTGAGTTTACACTCTGGTGATTCCTGCTGCTACAAGTGGGCGCAAGCAGCTTTCATCAGTGCGAGCGTGAGAATCCCTGTTGGTGTTGAAATGTAGTTACACAATTCCTCGTACTGCACAAATCATCTGTTACGCTCAGGAATCTGTTCCCAAGCAAGCACAAATCTGATTCTGCTCTTCGACGTCCGTGCCTCTGTGCTTTATTTGCAGACTGAGAAGCACTCAAATTTGTTTTGTGCACTCTCAAATCTTTTTTTCATCAATATACATTAATAAAATCTGAAAAAGAAATATGGTGCTCGAAAGAGCTGTATATTTGCTTGTGCATACAGTATGTGTGTATGTGTAATAAAGGGAGAGAAAGATGTTACTTTGCATGTATATATATAGATAGATGTTTGTTTGAAACAGAGAGAGGGAAAGTATTAACAGAAGATGCTTGTTAGTGCTTATTGCCCACAAATGAGTTTCTAAGTAGTATCTGTGTGCACATTTGTGGATATTTAGTGTGTGTGTGCGAGCAAGTGAGTGTCTGTGTCATCATGCCCCGCGAACAGATCTCATCCTAATTAAGACATGAAGCTTGTCATTTTAACATCCTCCACAATGCCCACAGGCACAGGCAGGCAAAGTCTCAAGTGCACTCAGCACCCCAGCAGATGGATTGTGTGCAAGTGCATGGGACTGCGTTCGTGTGTGAGAGAGACATTTTCCTCATACCCTCCAGTTGCTGCTGCTCCACAGCTGATGGGGAGGATGAGGTTTTGTAAGTGTGACGAGGAGGGAAAAAATAGAGGGAACAGAGAGCAAGAGAGAGGGAGGAAAAGAGATTGAGAGCCAAAGATGGAGATGAGAGAGACACACAGCTTTTTTGCATGTATTCATTTATTTATTCATATTATACATCTGCAGTGATTGTACACTTGCGTGCATGTGAGGCAGATTTCCCATAAGCTTTTAAGCTACATAACAAGCTACTGTAAGATGAAATGTAAGACTGAATAAAGTAGGAAATAAAAAGAGCATGGTAAAAGAGAGGAAAAGCAGTGTCTTTCTCAGCATCAGCAGCAGCAAGCAGAACTAGGCCACCTCCCTGAGCCGACAGTAGTGACTGGGACAGCACAGACGGCACACACCAACCCACATACAGCTGAGATAAACTGTACCACACAGATGGGACGCAGGCCTCAGTATGTAATGTGGAGCCTGGAGAGCTGCTCCCTGCTATTAATAGGCTAAACGGGAAAACTACTCACTTGCACTTTAACCCCAACTGCTGCAGAAAAGACATCTCAGTAACCAACAGTTAGCATGGTTGGTACTGGGCAGCTCCCAGGAGAGGATGCCTGGTTTGAATTGGAATAAGGAGGCTGATGAAAAGGAGCATGCAGGTTCACAGGTACAAGAGTTTCAGTCAAGTAGCAACGACCACGGCTGAATATTGAAACCAGTTTTGTAGAAAAGTTCCGAATGGCTCCAAGAACACTCGCTGTATGGAAATGACCAGAAAAGCCCAGAAGCTTCTTATTTGTAATCTGGTAAAGACCTTGAAACCTGTTGCTTAAAGGTTGAAGAGGCTTTGGTTTTGGGTTGTCATGGTTGATTGACAGATGTATCAGCTTATCACAATCCACCGTAGAGAAAGTCGTCTGCTCGTCCTACGTCGGTCGAACACAGTGTCCACCGATCCATTTCCATCCATCTAAATGACGTCAGTATGGATCCTGATCCTGAGTTCCCTTGACTTTTGTAATAACTTTATGCAAATCAAAATCCATTTTTTTCCATAGTAAATTTAGCTATGGTATGCCGAGAGTGACCAATAGAGATGTTTCAATACCATTTTTCCCTTGCTGATACCAGAAGTTTAACTTATCTGACATATAATAATATAATATAATATATGACATATTCATGTAATATACAATGTCAATTATGGCCAGTCCGAGTTTGCTGATACAGGAAATTGTGTCCTTGCTCATAGAGTAAAGGAGTACTTGCCTGTTTTATAGAGGGGGAGAGTTGCTGATAAGACAGCTTAAGATGCTTAGCAGATGAATATTTGATTGTTTAGCTGAAATACAACCAAATATAAGATGGAGGAGCTGTTCCATAACCAGGTTTTATTTATTTACTGGGCATATAACAAAAACCCTTGGATGATGCTCAAGTAGCATTTAGCATAGAGCACTACTATCACAGATCTGTCAGAACTGTCTGTGCTCTCGTGCTAACCACTCGCACAACTGAACAGGTGAAAGTTTTTCTCAAGTTGAGTATTACAAAGTTTTCACAGCAGTTTTGGTATGTGTGTAAGAAGTTGTAGAAACAATGCACAGCGGCTAAAAGGCAACTGGGAAAAATGTTGGAACTTGAATGTAATTATCTCGACCTGGGATGGTGTACGCTGTAACAAAAGTCACCACTGATGTCCATTAACAGAGGAACGTTTAAAATGTAAAATGTCAGCGTATCATTTTAATTATCTCTTCGACGATAAAGGCAAAGGTTTGGCTGGATGAAGCTGCCGGCAGAGCTCAAACACCTACTCCCATTTATCTCATAACAGGCCCCTATCACACTCGTGATGAAAGTTTAATCAAGGTAATGGCTTATAGGAAACAGCATTTAATCAAGCCATTAATAGTCTGCAGGGAATGAAGTCTAGCAGTAGTTTGACGACAGTTATTGGTGCTTTCAAACTTTTCTCTATCGGCGAGTGATTAGAGGAATATTCAATTGTGATAAAAATCTAAGAGGATAACAGTTGTGTGACTTTTCTGACACCCACTATTCAAAACTTAATGACCAGTACTGAGGTCCCATACATTTTCCAACAATGAGCTTTTCCTGCTTTGACACGTATTCACAGCTGTAAAGGAAAGCAGCACCTCATCAACTCCTTCCTGGTGTGGACTGCTTACTGGTTGTTTCAGGACAGAACACAGGTCTCTGGTGGTATTTTTGTTGTTTCTTCATGATTTTTGTTTTCTATACTGCAGCATCAGTGTTTTGGTTCACTCTCAGCACTCTTATAGTCTAGTTTCTGGCCACATCAGGTGTCTTTAATGAAAAGGCTCTGATAAACCCACTGTACACTACCTGCCGAGCACCAAACAGCAAACAACGTTAGCGACTACCTTGTGAACATAGTGGAGCATTTAGTAACAAAAGAGCCAGATGTTCCTCCAAGAAATCCAGAAACAGAGCTAACAGAAGCTAAAAGATGAGTGAATATCAGACTTACATTCTACTGGTGGATAGAAACATGACTCCAAAGGAATGCTAATGCTGCTCCGTAACTGCTAGATTTGTGAATAGGCAACTGTTTGCTTAAAGGTTTCTGAACTTCAACTGAAAAGATGATTTAAGATTCTTCAAGTTTCTTTATAAAAAAACTTTATTTTTGGTCTCTATAGTCTTTGATGAAACAATTTGTATAAGTAATATTGGGTACGTGGGTATGTGCAAATACACTCACCAGTGTTATATATTCCAATTGTTCAGATTTATTCCAAATCTTTCAGTGAAATCCATTTTATTAATGTCTATAGCCATTTACCATTTCCCATATATAAAAGGACCAGTATGTAGAATTTAGTGGCATCTAGTTGCATATTACAGTGGTCTTGCCTCACCCTCCTGTTCCAGGCATGACGGAGACACTACAGTGGCTGCAAAACTCACAGTTCTTTTTTTCAGGTGATTATACACTAATGAAATTACACTATACTATATTTCATTTCTCCCAACAGATCTTCCAAAATGTTACACACTGGACCTTTAACATTGAGTTTGTGTTTCATTCCAAAATCTGGCTACGCTAACACTCACATCTCTGAGTTATAACAGCAACCAGGCTTCAGCTAATGACCACTGAGGAGCTCTACTGGAGCAGATGATGGAGCATCACTTTCAATTTCCCTGCCCTGGTTTTCTCAGGTGGTCAGGGAAATGTAGCTTAGGACCTTCTGGTCGTAAGCTCACTTCTCTTAATGCAGAGCTATATTCCGTAAAATGGCACTGAAGGCCAAATGCTCTTTGAGGTCAGGGCCTGTACAGGGCCTGTACAGATTACCTCTACCATGCCAACGTCATCATAATACCAAGAGTTTATTTATACATTGAGTCAATGCCAGCAGTATGTGACAGCTATTAGTCCGGTGGACCAAAGTGAAGAACAGTGGCCTATTATTGTGATAATAATAACAGCAGGATCCATTGGTCTGAAGGTTATTTCAGGGTGGGGGGGGTTACACAGTCAAATATCACACCTTCAAATGTTAAAGTGCAACTCCAAAATCCATCTGTGAAGCCTTGATAATATATTATGTACTTCTTGGGATGTGGAGACATATCTGTCAAGGTCTTGAGCCCCGTTTTTGGCTCTCACCAGAGTTTATTAAACCCAAATTCTGAAGGTTGAAGGATAATTTGTGATTTATGAATAGAAATAACACAACATCCATCCCAGTGTGTCCTCCTGGGCCAAATAATTAAATCTAGTTTTGGCTAGGGGACTAAAGCCAGCTGGGATTATTAAAAGTTCAGTCCAGGAGATCTGTATTGCTTTATTGCTTTATTTGTTTATTTATTTATTAATATTTTGGGGGACAAACACATGGTTTTCCTCTCCTGACCAGATTGCATCCATAAACAGAGTGTTGTCTCTGTCTTTTGACAAGATCATTCCTGCAACAGCTTTCCATTTCTAGTCAGCAACCGTCAATTTTGCAGGTTATAATGGCAAATATGGTAGCTCAGTCAGTGGCCCTACCTTTTAAACTAGATATTGAATATTGATTGTTGCTAACTTCACTGCGTACCCTCCACATGTAGATGGATACCTACAGCAACAGAGTTTGAAGCTTAAGGCCACTGACCAAGCTGCTGTATTCGACAAGTTGGGAGTAAGTAACTAAAGAAAATAATTTAGTACGTAATGTGCTACGCTAGTTAGCCGAACAGCTGTATATATTAAAGCAGACAGAGTGTAAGGAATGGATTAAAGGATTGCACTGTATGAACTATATACAGGGTTTGCAGTAAGTGGAATGGGGTCTCTCTCTAGAGCGGGTAAAAAATGGTTGAAGAAGGACCATTCCTTGAAGAGGACACTGGTTGAGGACACTTTACTGTAGATGTGGTTTAAACACTGAATAATTTAATGACCTAATGTTTAATGAACATCTATGAAGTCCTCTACTGTACACTTTCTCCTCTGTACTTCATATAATTAGCTGCGAGAGACAGATGTCAATATCTGCCCAGCCACTTTCACTAATTCACAACAGACTGCAGCTTTGGGTACTGACACACACACACGCACACACACCGCTGCAGGCTCTAAAATCATTCATGTACAGTAAGGAAAATATTGGTCTGTGTTGATGTGGAAAATCAGTTCAAGGAGAAGAGACAACTCAGTGTCGTGTCCCAGATGTTTGCAGTATTTGAAATAAATCTTATATCTCGTATTGTCTTCTTTTTAGCCTGTAACAGATCACCAAAATGATCTCTCATGCAAAAAGCATCATGTTCGCCTTTAGGCTAGAAAGCACTGAGCAGAGCACAACCCTCTGCCCACGCTCAACACTTCACCAACTTGGAAGCAGAAGCCTCCATATTGTTATGTTTGTTTGTTGTGGTCTTGTGAGTTTGATAGACTAGCATGTGAAACTAAGTGCTGTTTAGCATCTGACAACTGAGCCTTGGTTGTCAGACCTTTGAACCAGCAGTGGAACAGTAGGCTACTGGCAGCAATAACACAGATTATCTAATGATGGAAATCTGAATAACAGATCTTTTGATCAAGGATCTGTCCACCAAATTCTGACAGAAGATGTACATTATTTTATATAATACTTTTACAAGTTCAGCAGATGTATGTCATGTTTAAGGAAAGTCAGACACTTTGAGTGCCGATCTTAAATTCTCACAACCGTTTGCCTGCTTATGAATGAGAACATGATGTTTTAAGCCGTTTACATGATCAGTGCTGTTGCTTTGCTGTGGAGGACAGCAAGGGTCCAAACTGCAGTGGGGATGGGGGGAACATGTGCGTCTCATATTTTGCCCTCTCACTTTAATTGTTTCGTACTCACAAAAAATATTACAATGCACTCAGAGCAATAAGCTTAATGATCTGTAATGAGTCGTCTGAGGAGAGCTTTGCAGTCCTGGGTTTCACCTCTCAGGCCTCATACAGGCTCCCCTACCTAATTTGAGGTTATTGGGGCTGTATGCTGTGACAGCTCCTGCTTAGTGCTTGTGTGTGTCTTTGCTGTGTCAGTTACTGTGTCTGATTTGTCTTTTGAGGAGCTGATTGCAATAATCCAACCTGGTCTGAAGCACCTGGGTCCAGCGCTCTGCAGAATATTAAAGTCCCAGCTTTCTGTGTGGCCTGCACCCTTTTGCTTTATTTTTCTTATTGTATCCTCCGATATCCACCTCCATTCACATGCACATGAACACAACTAATGTCACTAATGAACACCCCTCATATCCACAGTTTCATTTTAGTTTATTTTTAAATTTATTACAATAAATAGCCAAACACACACTTAGGGGCTGATAAAACGTACTATTTTAATTAATTAATTTGTTTAATATGGTTTAATCCATTTAACAAATGACCAATACTGTTAGTGTAACACTCACCTGGGACCAAAAAAAAGATTTAATCCTTCATAAAATATTTTATACACATGTTTCAAACAAAAATCTTTAAAATGTCTAATCTCCAGCAGTTAAGTTTAGTTTTTATTCATAGTTTTTACAACTGCTGTGTTGTCCCTGCTCTGTGCTTCCAACAGACTCCAGCAGTGGGTTTAGTTCTGCAGCGACTGTCTGTAGGTGGCACTTTATTCTTTGTCGAGCCATAGTGGCTACTACTGGTCAAGCTCATTTCTCAGTTCTTGTTCTGATCAGCGTGCTCTCCTTCAGCAAAGCTTAACACAACCTGTTATTTCATACAACCTGCAGTTGTTGATGCTGCTGCTGACACAAGGTTTTCCTGTTTACAGGAGGCAACTATCACAGGCGGGGTGATAACACATACAGCTAATGTGGGGAAATGAGTTTCAGAATTGCATTAACTATAATAGTATAAATTATACTCAAATGGACAAACCTATTCCCTCACACAGGCTTTATCAAAGATTCCATATCTACCAAGCATATTGCTTCTTAGTCTGAAGATAAAGCTGAGCCAAAGCGCTTATTGAATATCACAATATGTAAAAATTGGATATGAGTGGGTCGTTAGAGCTTAATCTGTGATAATTTACAGCAGGAAATTTAAGCTCTTAGGGCATTAGCTCACATCATGTAAATGATCATTATAACCATCAACTTTGATTATATACAACTAATGCACACACAAACCTTCCACTCCCACGCAGACACTGTGCCTGCTGCAGTGCTACGGGGAATGACGCTGATGTGGCAACACACACACACACACACACACAGCCAGTGTATCCTGGCCAACAGCATGCCAGTCTCCATCTTGGTAATATTGGACATCATCATTGTGTGTAAGTGTGTGTGTGTGTGTGTGTGTGTGTGTGTGTGTGTGTGTGTGTGTGTGTGTGTGTGTGTGTGTCTATGTGTGTTTGAGCATCTGTTTCGGCTTCTCTATGTAGATTTTTGTTTCTCTCTGTGTTTGTTTTGTAACTGTCTCTGTGCATCTACATCTGATTTCTGTCTTTTTCTGAATCTGTGTGCAAAAACACACACACACACACACACACACACACACACACACACACACACACACACACATACACACACACACACACATACACAGCAACCACTTCCCCCAAAGACATAAGTCACCGTGAAAAAGAGGCAAAACAATGACAGAGAAACAGATAAACAATAAACTAGGCTGTTTGCTGTCCTCGGGGATTATTATGGTCTGGCCACATTACTCGTGAATATAAGCACAATAATCCAAAGTTGACAGACATATTTTCTGACAGATTCAAATTCCCCCTCTACTTTGTTTGTCTCTGGACCGGGGAAGACAAAAAGTCTGAAAGCAAACAGCAGATGGATTAAAAAAAATCAGGCACAGGAGAAGAGAAGACAGATGGACGGATGTCAAAAGAGGAGAAAAGGAGGGATGCAGAGATGGAGGAGTTCTGGGTGAGATGGAGACGACTTTTAATAAAATAGGGTGATATAGATGACAGTGAGAGATGGAATGGGAAGAAATAAAACAAACAAGGTAGGAGAGAAGGAGAATTGAGAAAAAGGAACCTAAGTCAGTAATTCTTGGTACAGCGTGGAACTAGATATAAGACAAGAGGTGAAAAAGCAAGGGATAAAGAGATGGAGCGACACACTGTGAAAAAGAGAAAAAGGCCAAAAACTGAGCTAATAATTCTTAGTGGTAAAGAAGAGAAGAAACCAAGGTACAAGGGAGTGAGGGAGGAATTGGGTTGAAGAGAATAAAGACGTGTTTCCAGGGCTTTACAATTAGCTGATGGATGTTAAGGCTTGAAAACCAGAAGAATTACCAGGGATTTAGATGTTCTGGGAGAGAAAGAAGGAGGGGACAGAGGGATTGGGTGATGAAATGATGGAAGGTGAAAAGAGGGGAGAGAGAAACTTGTGTGTAGGCCTGAGCAATAAGCCCATGAAACTTGATATACAGTGACAATATCGCCGGGGAATTAGATGCCATCGGGACGAGGTAGTGAGCGATGGAGGGGAATGGGAGAGAGGAGAGAAAGGGAGGATATATCAGGAACAATGTGCTGTGAGGAGAGGGGGAAATTAAAGGTTAGAAAGAGGGAAATCAGAGGAATGGAAGGATATCGGATAAAAGATACACATGACTCAACAAATAAGAAGATAAAGTATGTAATGATGGAGGGACTGATACGCTACGTACCTTTAAACAGTTAAATGAATAAAAATGTCTAACTAAAATTTTACTGCAGGTTTAACAGTTTGAAACAAAAGAGGTAGCAGGAAATGCAGAAAGAGATGTATTTTGTGTCGGACAGTTCCGTAGAGAAGAGAAGAACCCTTTGCTGCTGCTTTTATCTGAGAAATTTATCCTCCCTCTATCTTGGACAAGGTCATCTGCGCTTTTATCTCCTCTCACTGGAAAGCACTCCATCGCTCGTCCCTGCTCCCTCCGTCAAAAGTCACTCAGGATGCAGAATACAGCTGCTCTCAGGCACAAAACTTCAGCTGAGTGAGGGCGGAGGAGAGGCAGAAAGACAGAGAGAGGGGGATTTAAGGGGAGAGGAAAGAAAGGTAAAAAAAGAAGGGAGATAGAGAGGCGGGGCAGGGGTTGATTGGTGAAGAGAGGAGGCTAGAGGGCGTGTGTATGTTGGTTGAAGTAATTGAGCTAATTGAACGTCCAAGAAATCAAAATGGAAGGCTGTGTATGTCAAAGCAGTGGAAGGAGAGGGAATGTAAATGAACATCAGGCCGAAAGGTCACTCATATGGAGGGATGGAAACAGAGAGAGAGCAGATGGAGATAGAGAGTACAGTCCAAAATGTATATAGGGCATATAAACGCATCAGGCTGCTGATGTGCAGTGGAGCTGGGAGAATGACAAGACCAATAGAAGGATGAAGGGATGGGAGATTAAGCATTATTTACTTTATTTACTCCACCTTAAGTTAAAAATAAAGATAAAATCGACTGTTTTAGAATTAAAGTAAAAACTTTTAACCCCCCTAGTGTTTTGTAGAAAAGCAAATATACATGGTATGATAACAGTCCATTGTCATCCCACAGTATCGGATGGTATCGGTGAACTACCACAACCCTTGTTAGGTTAACTGTTGTTGTTAAAGGTTTGTTAACACCACAGTAAAACAGCGCTATCATGTCAATTATGATTAGTTAAGAGACACAAAATCCTGATTCTCCATCTGTAAGTCTAACTCTTCAGTTATGTGAATACTGCAGTAAAACATGTGGTCAAAGACAAACTTGGTAAACAGAGAAGCACCCATCCAGCCTTTTCTTTGTTGCCTTTGTTGTATTACTTTAAATGAGGTCAACAGCTATGAAATTATGCACTTATGAAACAACCCACCGAATACGAACAAATAAAGTCCATTGGAACGTACAGCATTACCAACCCGGTGACAGAAATAAACAACCACAAAAGCACTAACAACTGTGACTACCCCCTGCTGTTATGTGCCCCCCTCTTACAGAAGCCACCGCAGGGCAAAATGACCCAAACATTAATCCTCTAAACAGTAACAGACAGTCGGCCAAAACAGCTTCCCACCAAAATGCCAAGCCTCGCCCAGGGGTGAAAACATTCCTGTTTGTACAATAAGTGAGCCGGACTGAACCCACAGCGGCCCACAGAACGCTCCAGTTCTACAGTACCATTCTGTCACATTTGTCGTGGTAGTAACCAACAGTGAGACTGACAGACTGGATGCTTCATAAGAAGGGAAAACCCCCTGATTGCAAGCTGCTGAGGTCAAACTATCAAAGCAGAGCAGAATTTGGGATAATCGCTCTTGTCGCTGGCATTGCCAAGTGTTAGAACACACAGGGACTAAAGACGAGGAGACTAAACTCGAGCTTCATGTGGGATTTAAACTTCCTCCACAAATATTTAACTAGAGTCAGACAAAAGAACAGTAGACAGAGATAAAATATTCCCCCTTTTAGAATAAAATTGCCGTTTTCTTTATATTAAATTTGCTTATAAATAATTCCTGGTTGAGGAGTGAAACAATGAGTGATGACTTCCACAAAGTAGAAGAAAAACAACAGCGGTGTCAGTGTAGAGATGAACTGATAGAGTGAGCCGGCTCCCTTTGTTTTTATACATTTATGATATATTTTGATCCAGGTCTCGCAGAGCTTTTTGAAATGTTGCTGAGCATGCATGCTCCTTTTCATATTCATACAGTGACATATTTCCTGCTGGGAGACAGACGCTAAGCACAACCACAACCTCGTAGCATCAGTCACCGATCTGAGACAACCTTGCCTTGTGTAAGAGGCGCTTTAATGATCTGTGATTGTGTTGTTTCCCATCCCTCCCTCTGATTTAGGAAATACAAACTCTACATCTTTTTCACATTTCTGGAAGCTGCTGAAGAACGGAGATAAAAACTGACTCCATGAGCTCACGAGCTGTGTGCTCCAATAAAGGCCTATAGGATACATTAATGTGTTCCTACTGGTTCACAACAGAGATTGTATTATAGTTCGACCAGAACATTTTAGTCGATTAGAACAGACGCAAAACGGATCCCTAACAAGTGAGAAGAGGTTGGGATTAAGAAAGGTTAAAGGAGCTCTGGGTCGTCGCTCAGAGGAGTGGAGGGGTTAGGACAAGGATTACGATTGGGACAAAGATCAGTGGTTATGTGGTTGAAACTGCAGCGTGGAATAAATTCTGTACAATATCATGTTGTTAGGATTAGGATGTTAATTAAATATAACTGCAGCTGGGGTTTAGAATAGCATCAGAGGCTGAAGGTTAACAGGTTCAAACAGTGATTGAAGCGACTGATGAGAGTGTGTGACTCAGGGGAGAGCAGAGCAGAGGAGAGAGAGAGAGAGAGAGAGAGACATAATCTGACTGTAGAATATTTAGAGAGAACAGGACAAAGTTTATCCAAAGCCAAATAAATTCAGACATAATTCTTTAATTTGAGCCTTTAAATGCACTGAATATCTGTATGTCCAAGCATGCTCCAGTGAGGAATCTGTAATAAAATACCGTCCACGTATATCATTACAGGCAGGAAAAAGACACACTGAGAGGACTGCTCTATTTTAAATCTGTCTCTATTCTGTCTCCAACTCTAATTTAATTTTATCACAACTTCCCCTCCCCCTCCCTCCCATATCAGTGGCCATTATTTCTAAAGACCCGACAAATGTTAATCTGTGTGTGTGTGTGTGTGTGTGTGTGTGTGTGTGTGTGTGTGTGTGTGTGCGTGTGTTTGTGTGTGTGTGCGTGTTGAGAGGGGGTTAGGGGACATAAGGCCAATAAGCCCTCAGCAGTGGGCCCTGCCCCGTTAAACATGCACATTAACACCACATTATATAATGCAGACTGGCCATCACAATAAGAAGGCCTCATAGCAACTCACGCCCTTAACCAATGACACGAAGAGTATTTCACAATACAGCTTTACAAGTAGTTTTATTACTTAATGTTATATTTAAAAAAAGATTCCTGGAACAGTAAAAAGTTTAAATCAGTAATATAAATAAATCACAGCCAAGAACACCAGAAGGGCAAAAAAATAATGGCATTCACTTGGTTTGGCTTGGAGAGGTGGACTCAAAGGTTGGTTGCAATAAGTAATCAATGATTTTCTTCAAACACTGCTGGCAAGCGTGGGGGGGGGGGAGGATTTATTTCATATCAGACGTCTGGAAAAGTCTGTGAAAGCAGAAACCTCAACACTTGGTGACATAATCGTTGCACGTTACTGAACTGCAGCCAAAAAAATCTTCTTGCACTTTTAATGCACCGAGTACATTATGCCTCCGACAATATGACAATGTTTTATAGCTGCAGTGAGCCATTGCACATGTGTTGTGCTGCAATAACAGAACTGTCCATGCTGGATTTTTGGAGGTTTGTGTTTCTGTTTATGTGCACTTTTCAGTAGTTTTCTTTACCTTTTCCACCGATGTGTCTGTCCCATCTGCTGTAAGAATGATAACAATTAATCAATTCTTGATTAATCAACTGTTTAAAATTTGATTGAACATGTGAAATTTTATCAATCTCGTATCAAATACAGATCTGAAATAGAAACTTGTTTTTGAGCGACTACATGGTGGAGCTGAAGAGGGCTGAAAAAAGCTTGATTCATATTATAGCATATCCCTACTGCAACACGCACTTATACATTAATTAATCCATAATAATTAGATACGATTTTCTAATTATTGTATTTGGTGAAATGTGTTTGTGTGTCTGGGCCTAATTAACTTATTCCTTGAAATAAAAATAGAAATGCTCAAGACCTCTAATGCAAACACTGACTCACAATGACATGTATGTTGAGAATTACATTTGATTGCCATGTTTGTATCAACTCAATTTGATGCCTGTCATAATTCAGTAGGCATCAGACGCTGTCCTGATGTATGAGGTCAGCCTGCTGTGATACTGTGAGCACACACAGCAGCTCTGTGGACTTATAGGGCTTGTGTGTGTGTGTGTGTGTGTGTGTGTAGGTGTGTGTGTGTGTGAGAGAGAGAGCTTCATCCAGCTGAGAATAAGGGATTTGATGAGTGAAATTGAAATATGAAATGGCTTCATAATCTCTCTGCCAGACAAAGACGGGGGAGCACGAGGTCAATCCCAATTCACACACTCTTTGTTGGCAAGAACAACTCTAATGAAATTTGGTCGGCTAAAAAAAAGACAATATCGTTACACAAAGACCACTTTGGGAAATAAAAGTTGGAGGGTTGAATTCTTTAGTTCTGCTCCAGCACTCAGCGCATTGGACAGCCTTTTATTGAGAGCAAGAGAGAGAGAGAGAGAGAGAGAGAGAGAGAATGAGACTGAGGGAGGGGGAGGTAGATTATGAAATGCAAAGGAAATGTAAAAAAGAGAATGAGAGATAAAGATGGGGGTGAAAAGATTAACCACTGTGTATTGGACAAGACAAGACTCAGATTTATTCACACAGACACACAGATACAACCCAAAGTCTGCATTAAAGAAAAAAAAACTCTACAGCTGTCAAAAACCAATCTCCAAGTAACCCTCCCTCTCTCTGCCTCCTGTGCCTCTCACCTGTGTGTGTTGGTGTGTGTGATCCAACCCTCACCTGCTAGCTTGCTCTATGCTCCTCAATCAAACGCCTGCTTCAAGCAATCAACCGGGAACCGAAATGTCCAGACTTCCGCGTTCCACACTCCCCGTTTGATCTTGTGTAATTTAAAAATGTGCAGCGCTATCATAAAAAGTGTCGGTGGCACCTTAGACCTTGCCGTTCATTTAAGTGAGTGACGTGTGTGCTGCCAGTCAACTCACACAGAGAAGTCAACACAGAGCAAGTAATGCTAGTATTATCATCTAATGCTACTTCCAACCGGTTCCAACTGCTCCCGTTTACTGAAGCCATGCGCCGTTGTATTTACAGGGCTGTGTGTCCATACAGCTGTGTGTGTTCTCTGTGTGCTGTATGTGCGACACCTGATTGCTGAATGAGGCAGACCTGCTGGGAATGATCCTGTGCCAGCGTGAGAAGAGAGGTTTTGTGTTGCCTTTGTGTCTTTTGATATTCTTGATTGTTTGTTAGACTTTGGGTTAATAATTGCCATGGATTAGGTTGTTGTATAGGTATTTTAGGTCGGTGGTGGAGTTCATGTGTTCATGCTCCAACAAAGGCCACTAGGCTGTAATGTTAACATGTTTGTTGACATGGACAGAATAAATAGGTGAAATTGAGATAAATCAACTTGGTCCTGAAAATCTGTGTGTGCTACCTTTTGAGCTTTGGATATTCGAAGTCGGAACTTATATGACTTTGTTTTAGTACCACAGAGAGAGTACTGGGAATGAACATCCTTTAAAAAGATCTAACTATTAGATGAATGACACTGACACAGTAACTGTATCACTGCTGGTGTTTACTCTTGTTAGTGTGACAGAGGACGGAAATATCTAGAGAAATATTGGGGGGCATGGATATTGTAAGTGGTGGCTGAAATATATGCTGATTTAATCACTAACAACCTCAAATATCAACAATTGCCTTGAAAAGCCCCCAAATAAATATATTTGGGCAGGAAATATCTAAAGGTGGCATTAGAAACAGATCATGCCATCAGTCTATGCCACCCCTCTAAATCAGCCCCTGAGGACAGTCTAATTTTCGGATGATCCAGTATTTCAGATCAAACTTGAGGAAAGAGACGATTTACATTTTTATTACCAAAAATCCTAATTGCAGCTGAGTCTAATTGTATCGAATAAGCGTTGAATTGCACCGTGTGTATTGGACTGTGGACCTTTAATAAAGAGCGAGCAAAAAAGGGGATGAAAGAGAAGCTCGAAAGACTCCAGTATAACACACACACTCAGCATCCCTGAGTATTATTACAGTGGAGAGGCCATGAGAGGAAAGGCCTGAGTGTAATCACCTGGCTCTGTCACAGAGGACAGCAGCCTCAGGAGAGGAAGGGAGAGAGAGAGCTGGAGAGATGAGAAAGATGAGGAGGTACAGGAAAAAAAGAGGAAGAGAGTGGAAAGAGCTGAGGGGAATGAAATGATGGATCACTGGTTAAAAAGCAGAGAAATGTGTATGTGAGGAGACAAAAAAGATGGATAAACATCACCAATACATTCTGTATTGTCAGCAAAATGGTTTTCAGATGACACGTTGGTGCAGTGAAATGACCTCCATATCTTAACGCATTTAGAAGTTAGAGGAGGTTTACATAAAAACTTTTTACCTCATTAATATTTCAATTTATGCAGCAAGGTGCTACAAAAATCTAATTAGATTTTCTACTCCACAGGGGGATAGTGTGAGTATGAGGTTTCTATTATGTATGGTGTTTAAGTTATTATGTTTACAAGACTGTGGCTACGCACGGACAGACAGACAGAAAGACGCCATCGTAAAAATATAATATACTAAATTACTTCACATTAACCAGAGCAAGTGGGTGGACATAAAATGATCCCACTCAACTTGAGCTAAAGCGATACTAACGTCAGAAATTCAAAACTGCACCTAGAGGGTTTTACTTTCTTTATTTTCATTTCTTAAAGGACTCACTGAGGTTGCATCCCGCAGCAGGGTTATTGGGTCCATACACTGTAAATCCCTGCATTTCCCAACTGGGAAACATATTGCGTGCAAATGTGCTGTTTACAGTACGTACTCTCCTCTGCATGAGCTGATTCGTGCTTATCAGGTCATTTTCTGAATGTCTGTCTGTAAAAATCAGCATTTTCTGATTGGACACTGTTGTTGTTCCAACTGATACACAGACTGTTTCTTAGCATTGCTTTCCCCAATGTTTCGCATTTGAATGTCTCAATACGCTGTAGATTACTTTAATTTAGCCTACATTCTTAATGCAACATGCCCGGAGTTTATCTTTTGCACCACATGCATAAACGCCAGCTGAAAGTACTGCAAGCACTTGTTCTGTATTTAGCATAAATGTACACGCATTTAATTAAAAAGTACAACATCAAGGGGGTATTTAGCGGATGTAAATGCATACATAAATAAATGAGACAGCAATGTGGGCACATTTAGATACAACATCACAGAACAGAGGAAGAGAAAATGTCCATATTCTCTCTCAGCAGATTCACAGCTCACTGCTCAAATTAGACATTTTTACCCTTTAATGGAGCCAAAAAAAGCTGTGACAGAGTCCTTTTTACTTCTACCTCACCATCAGATGGACATTGTTCTGCTCACACCATCACATTCAAGTGGCTTGTTTTAGGGCTAGCCCTCTCTGCCCTGGATTAACCTGGAGGAACTTCGACACAAGTGAGATATTGATCCTGCAAAAAGGGGGCTGCAACTATGTAAGTGTAGATATATTACATTTAGTGTACTTTCTTTGACCGCAGGCATCAGCAAAACCTTCCTGTTTCGTGGTCATATTCATGGTTTTGCTTGGTTGTTCTTGTTTGCACAGCTTAGAACTCTGATGATAACATCACTGGGATGTTTCCCTTTTCTGTCATCCATAACTCCCTTTAAGCCTTTAATTACATTTGGATGGGCCCAAATATGTTGTTAATAATGTTATTATGAATCAGATCTGTGATTGAGCAGTTAGAAAACAGTGTTCTGTTATCTGTTGTTTACCCCAAAGAGAGCATCGTTAATGAGACTTAGGGCTGTCACATTTATTTAAAATTTGAAATATTATTGCGGACATCATTAATTACCTGTTTCAAATTCAAAATGTACAGTCTATGAGCGCAACAGACCGCGGACAGAGGCAGTCCGCTATTGCCCTGCCTCTTGACCTGTCAGTAAACTAAGCTAGTAATGTTGTGTAATATTGCGATAAACGGAGGACAATACCAACGTGGAAAGCATGGAGCAAAGCCATGCTGAGCAAACAATCACAACACCAAAGCATCAGAGAAGCTTCTGTCGACAAGCAGCTGTCCAACTCTACAACGCCAACTAAAATTCACACTCACTTGCTAAAGTTAACTTGCCACCAAAGTGAGGCACCACAGACAAACGGACACAAAATGCCATCACCGATAAGAGAGCAAAATCTATATGCAGTGACCCATTGGTGTGGAAAGAGCAAATGTCTTATCCTATAGTAATCTTTACGTTAAGTCTTCCTGAGTGTTGTCTTACATTTGTACTCTCTCTCTCTCTCTCTCTCTCTCTCTCTGTGTTTAGAGATAATTTTTTTAACGTTCTTTGGTATCAATATCATTATCAACCACAAAATATTCTCCTGTTTGCTTTAATTTAGCAACAATTATTAAAATACATTCTCCTGTCTACTTTTGTGGAATCTGTTCAAAATTTTGCAATAATCTATTTTTATGGACTTCCCATAAACAATGGAAGAAACCACTAACATTGTTCAACCCTAACCATGAACGTCATACAGCGGTTAATTAAGAAATGGGTCATGTTCTTGTTAATGTTGGCTCTCCCTATACGTTAAAGAACACTTGAAATGCATGCTACTTCCCTTCGATGACCTTTGGACCACTGATGGTAATAGTGGATGGCTGACTCAGCACTTTGAATAAAACATGTGATGTGGGGATTGGAGGACCCTCTGAAGGACACTGTGACATGGATGGACATAACCTTCATCTCTCTCTTCATAATGGCTTCGTATTTCTTTTCACTTCTTCAACCATCTCTACCCTTCCTATTTGACTTTTCTCACAGCCAGAACTGAACAGAAATTATTGATTTCTTCTAATTTTAGCTTGGAAACTGATCATCTCATCACTGATCAATGTTAAGGGTTTAGAAATATACAAGCCACTGCTGAAGCGAACATCTGTAGCAGCAATTAGACGCTAAATTAGCCTTGTTGTAAGTTTGCTTGTGTGCGTTATCGATGTCATCAAGCAATGTGCAATTATTTCTGTGTTTACAAATTACTGCCAGAAGATTGAGAGCGTTTCTCATTACATATTCACCCTCCTTCACCCACCGCCCTTCAAATGGATGACCGGAGCTGCTGAGGGAGCAGAAGCAGAGTATTGTTCATTTCTTCCACCTATTTTTGTGTTTACTGAACCGTTTAGCTGCTAACTATTAACTTAATATTGGAGCTATATAATAATATTGTATATAAAATTACAGATGTGAGTTTTTGTTTAATATGTGAAAATAGTAATAATAATAATACATTTTATGGGGGGTAATGTGCCAGACTATTTCTTGGCTGAGAGAACTGACTTCCTCCCAGCTGGCAGCTGTTCCAGAAATGTTAAATATTCCTTTAGGAGGAAAATTTCAAATATTCCTTTAAGAGTCAGTGTGATGTGGTGAGAATGATAAAAAATCTTAAAAGTGTCAGTCTTGCCGCTGTGTAGCTAACATCGACCTCCGACCTGCATGTGGAAGGAGGCCAATTGAAAGACAATGGGATCAATAAGGTATCACATTATCATTAAAGTAAGCATCTACGGAGCCATTTTCTTCTAATGGCTGCAACGCTGTGATGTTCGATAAATGCTCTGGCTCAAAGAGCTGAGGATAGTGCTTCATATTAAGTGCTGAAATATCAAGATCCCTGAGATAAATGATGCTGGATAAATGAGAGCCGCGTTATCATCAGTGAAGAGTGAGAAAGATGGGGCAGATGGTAATGTACCTCTCGGCTTACTGAAGCACTTCTAAATAGGTTTTCTTGCTGGTTATCTTTTTTTATTTTAATCTTCCTTGGAGTTGTTGTCATTAATGGGATGGAAATGGACAGTGATGATCTATATCAACAACCAAACTGACTGTTTTGCTGCAATAATGTGTAAAGTGATTCCTGTGTGAGGATTAAAGCCTGTGAGTGGTGGCCTCTCTAACCCTCCGGGCCTCCGTATTTCCCACAAAACACAATTAAACAACATATACTTAAATAACACATAAACTGTTTTGTTACAAAAACTCAGAGACAGAGCATAATCTCCCGTCTTAACGGTTTAGTTCAGCTGGTAGCTTCCAGTGTTGTATTGAATCATTCATCAGCCTCTGAATTTGCTAGCTACTGTAACCCACGGCACAGCGGCTGCAGGCTTTGTCTTTTCCATTTGGGTCAGAGTGAAGCCCTCTGTTACATAAGCCCAGCCCGGTCTGCAGCAAATTCCTACACTGGGGTAACAACCCAAGGCGTCTTGGTGGGAGGAAAAGCAATACGGTTAGATTTATTATTTAGCTCTTTTAGGAGATAACTCCACCCTCCTCAGGTTGCTCATAGTATGTTCGTAAAAAGCCTTAGCATCCATCTGTCTAAAGGAACCATAGGAGAGGGACGTGCAGCAGGATGAATCAAACCCATATAGTTGCAGAAGTGCATTAGCAGACTGAGGCCTCGGGACGCACCACAGAAACCCTTCAGCTCTGTGTGGTACAATAAAAGTCTCTGATCTCAAAGGAATTCAGAGATGACTTGTACTTACTACCCTGTCTGCAATGTTCTTTGAAAACAAGTTATATTTAAATAAGTACAGAGGGATCGTGTTATTATTGTGCCTTTCAGCTGTCTCTAAAACGAATTTGAGGGGTAGTTTTTACAAATGAATATAAACTGAAAGTCTGTTGTACTTCGTCAGCCACATACTGTTGGTGTTTGTGAGTGTAAGTTCTTTTATGACTGGTTTCACATTTCTATAACAAACTGGCTGCGTGATATGAGCCAGAGAAGAGGCAGAGGAAGTAATCAAAGAAGTTTCCCTCTGAGTAATTAGGTTTTGCCTTATCCTCTACACAGTAACCAGAGGTTCATCAACAGTATTTTTACTCTTACTTAAGGATAGTTAGCAAATAGTCACAGATCTTGCTGTCTCTCTATTTAAAGTGTGAGCAGGAAAACCAATTAGTAACCTGGTGCATTCATTTTACACAAAGCCCTTACAATAAATCATCCCTGCTGCTCACACTAACTATATTAAAGCAGATGAACTGTACAATAGTACTGCATATACAGATGCTGTAACTTAACACTTTGAGCTTGCAGGCAATGTGAGGAACAATATAATGTGTTTAGCTCTGAACATGACTCACTAAGTCTAAGCACAGTTTGTAGTTTGAAGTGTAACCATGAAAAATACAATAAAAATAAATGCTGTATAATAATATTGTAATCAGTAGCTGTTGGTGTTTTCTCTTGGCTAACTCCTGAAGTTCCTGCAAACTTTATAATTATGCTCCAATGTTCACACACACCTTTATAGGGAATTAAATAAAAGAAAGTTCCCCCACAGCTAGCAAGCCTCTGTTCCACTAGCTTCTGTATTTCAAAGAGTTTTCTCATTGAGGATTTCTTTCCCCAGTCCTCTGAAAAGTTGGAACATGTCTCTGGGGTTTTCTTATATGTGTATCGACTGTTGTCTGGTAATAAAATATTTTGTCATCTTATCTTTGATAACATAATACGATATTCAAATGTTTTTATTATTAAGAAACAACATATCCCATGAGTCTTTGATCACTGGTGTGCTGTTGAGCAGTCAAAACCCACTTCCTGTCTGCTAGAATTCTTGCCAAATATAAAGCAAATACTAAATGAACTGATTGTAGACTCAGTCACTGTCCAGCAATCAGTGACGTGATAATGAATTAAAGCAAAAATTCTTTATTCAGAATATTAATGCTTTCTCCTCAAAGCAATGATCGATTTCACATCGAGGCACCTTAATGAGGTTTGTGTGCTGACACAGAAACCAGATGGCCCAACCACACCGAGAACACCGACTCAGCTCATTAATTATTTGTCATTAACAAATGGTGCAACAGCTGAAGAGGACCAGGATTACCAGTCCTTCCTGTACAGGGTAAAAATAAAAAAAATAAAAGCAACGGACAGATGCCATTTTGTTGTGTTGGATGGAGCTGGCTTTGATAAATCTCGCTCTGAGGGGCTCAGAAGCATCGTTAATTGACTGTAGGGAAATTATGCACGATTACGCAACAAATGCAGCTTCACTGAGGGCACATATGGGCAGAGATGGGAAATAGACATCACTGACAGCAGCACAATGTTCTCAATGTTAGTGAGAGAACCTTTCAACCGTTAAAGACCGCTGCTCAGTCTGCTGATGTCTGTGGTTAATTGTGTGTGTGTGTGTGTGTGTGTGTGTGTGTGTGCTTGCATGCATACATCCTGGGGTTAAGCTTGTGTATGTGTGTACTGTATATCCATATGCCTTAACATTAAACATTTGTGGCTTTGCAAGATGAATTTTCATTTCCTAATCCCACCATGCCTGTTTGTGAACGCCATACAGCCGCCTCGTCCTGCAGTAATTGATTTGTTTGAAGTCACACAGGAGGAGAAGGAGGCCTGTTGATGACGTGTCTTCGGACAAAAGAAGCATTAGCCAGGATTAATCCGGATTAACGAGGAGAAATTCTGACGGACAGGACCAAAAAAAAAAAACAACAGCCCTCCACCCCACAGGCTCACTGTACTCCAAAGTCTCAACAGATTAAAATTACATTTCACGGGTGCTAATTGACAGATGGAGACAGCGACTGGCTTGTTGAGGTGTATCAGTGCCTGCCTGCATGTGTGGTCCTGTCACTGATCATCTTGTCTGTGTGTCTGTAGACGTGTCTGTGTGTGTTTCCGTGTGTGTTTCCTCATGTGTATGTAAGAGAGGATGACAAGCCAGAGACTAGTACTCCGCCCTATCCCACTGTCCAAATATTGAGTCATTCTTTCCAATAAACTCCACTTCTGTTGCAACATTTCAGTGTGATATTTTTTAACAATCTTGATGAAATCTGGATTTGAACTAAAATGTGAAATAACATTGAATCTCGACGATGACTCCAAGCTTCATTCAGCGTCCATACAAAGACTGAGCTGAGTAAGTAAGTAAAACCCCAATCTGAGAGGCCTAATCTCACTGTGACATTCGTCTCCATCCTGCCATTACTGGAATTAAATTACTGTAATTATCAAAGCACCGGCAGATCTCAGAGGCAGAGAGAGAGGGAGATCGACAGAGATTTCAAACCAAAAAAAACAGGGGATCTGTGACAGATTGAGTAAGAGGAAGAGAGAAGGAGAAAGTAGAGAATAGGACGGGAAATGAAGGGAAAAGAGGGAAAAAGATGGAGGAGAGAGGGGAGAGAGAAGAAGAGAGAGAGCGCCTCCAGTAACTGTTAAACTGACTTAATCAGATCAACTTACTGACCTGGATAAACTCTGCTTGACTGGAACACACAACTCCTCACATAACAAACCTCCCCTCGAGATCACGGACAGAGAGTGTGTGTGTGTGTGTGTGTGTGTGTGTGTGTGTGTGTGTCTCATTGTCCCGGTGTGTGTCGGCACTGTACGTAAACTGCACTGTAGACATAAAGGGTGCACTGAAATATTAAATTGGTGAAGCCCACACTTTGCTCCCAATGGTTAGTTACAGAAGAGAAAGACAAGAGAAGCAAAGACATTAGAAGTGAGCATAAAAGAAGAAAAACTAAAAGGAGAGAACAGAAGCCCGTACATGGTGTTAAGTCATCGTGGAATTGAAGTAATTTATAGTATTGATCAGACAGACATATTTTGTCTTTAACTTCTACTTTCAAGTCCTTCTATTCAATTTTAAACAAGACCGAGAATCTACAGCCACGCCAAATGCTTACTTTAGTATATGCTCACAGTGTCAAAGTTCATGTTTACTTTGTTCATCATTCTAGTTTAGTGTGTTAGCATGATAACATTTGCTAATTAGTACTTAAAGGATATATATGAAATTTAACACATTAAAATAGAAGCAAACAACTATTTGTTATGTATAGATACAGTGGAGTGAGGATGTCAGGATGAACACAGATTGACGTCACATGGGCAGTTCAGTGCACGTTAGTCCATCCGTGAACAACTGATGAGAACAACTGAAACTTCTGTTTGCATCTACGTCGGTGATTTAAGGATTTATTTTAACTAAACCAGTGTCGGTGCTTGTTAGAAAAGTGGAACTGATAAAGACAGTTTTGGTGAGTTTTATTTTGTTTCTGTCCAGTTTGAATTATGTTTTATGATTACTATGTGACGTACAATGACTGGTTACCAGCTGAGGCTCTGAAGACAAATTGAAACTTTGACCTGATGATGGCACTGGATGAAAAGTCAGACGATCATCAAAATGATTACAAATCATCCTGAGAGCAACGGGAATGTCTGAATCAAATTTCATGTTAATTCATTTAAAGCCACCACAAGTCATTAGGATTCATCACCTGGGATGCATAAACATCTGCACACAATCTTGTGCCATATCCATCTTGTAAATGTTGAAATATGTATGCATGGATAAATGGAACTTTGACCTGCTGGGGATCCTGAATATCTGTAAGAGATTTCACATCCAAATACAGGACTGACCAACAAACATTGACATCAAACCTTTAAAACCTAATTATTTTTATAAATCCACAGCCAGAAGAACTCCTCAAAGCAACAAGAAAAGGGGCGAAGAAAGGGAAAGCATATCTGAGGTTGCAGATGAGCTTTGCTCAGCAGAAGCTGATTGATGGTAAAATCGTCGCACCCCAAACATCCTCTGAACTCTGAGCTTGTTTGTAAAATAAAGTGGAGTTTTAAGGGAAGTTTTCCTCTGATACAAGCCCACTTTCATTTGTCCATCAGAGGAGATGAAGCATTGATGTTTCTCTCCAAACTGTCAATGACTTCAGGCCAAATCATGTCATCATGCCATCAGCTTTAAAAGGGTAAAATGCTGTGATTTCATGAAAAGATGAAGAGGAGTGAGAGGGAAGAGGAGGAGGGGTAGAGGATAGGATGTGAAAAGGAGAATGGAGGGTCTTCTCCTCAGCTGAGCCTGTGTGCCAGGAAGCAGAGTTCACTGGGTTCTCCCTCTGCACCCGCCCTTCCTTTGCAGCTTACATACATGATCATGTGCTTTTATGGCTCAATGCACAATGTGTGCATGTGAAGGTGTCAGAATTTCTTTGTGTGTGTCAATGAACAGGGGGGGGGAATTGCAGGGGAATGTGCCTGCTAAGCATCCCTACCGATCTATTGTCCAGCTGTATTGTTGCAGGACTCTCCTTTGTCCCACAAGACAAACAAATGTATTTCTAATGACACAACAGCACAGATTCTCTGGCACAGTGTTACATCACATGGTGTCAACAGAGAGCAGTATGATGAAAACTGGGCTACCAGGCCAACAACTGTTTCTGACATGAACCAATCATCCGTCTGGCAGCTCCAGTGAGAAGTAAGAACTCCTATTGCCTCTTTAAACTACGTTTGAGTCATTTTAAGACTTTTCACTTAGAGAGGGAACCAGATTTTAATGTTCTTGCTGCTGCAGATGGAAGTGGGAGGAACAGAAGAGATGAGTAATCAAAAGAAGAAGAAAGTAGAAGTGAACTGGTTGAATCATACAATTTTTTGTAACCGTAATAGAAAGAACTCCGTGCCGCTCGCCATGGGAAATTTTGTGTCGTCATTTAATGTAGGAGAGAAAATCTCTTTTTTTTTTCTTTATGTAGCTCTTATGCATATTCTTTTTCTCTCCCACATTCTTCCTGTGTGTGGGCATCGCTCTGTCTCCAACTCTTCATCACGGTCCCCCCTTTCTCTCTAACACACACACACACACACACACACACACACACACACACTCCCTTGTAGGCTTGTCAACGCAGAAGTAATGTAGTTACCTCATGGGATTTCCCCTAATAGAATCTGCTGTCAGGAAAATCCAGGAAGTGAACATATAATAAAAAGAGCAGCAAGGACAAATGTTTATGCACAGGTGTGCACATGGCTCACGTGCTTTGGACAACAAAAGAAATAAAAAGAAAACCTAACCAAAGAGTAGAAATTAGAAGCAAAGAGAAACTAATCTAATACAGAAAATGAGGAGTATCATGGGGATGGAGAGAGTGTTTTGCGCAGCAGGCCCACCCGGGCTACAGAGAAATGTAATTGGCACCAAAACGGCAGCAAGCAGCAGGGGTTACAGCTGTTGCATATGCCCGCAAGCTAAAAAACACAGAACATAACTAGCATAAAACCACATACTGAGTGCTCTCGTAAGTACAAAGAATTGTAAATGGATTTGGATCAGTAGGGAACTGCTCGGGGAGTTTACTGGCTTTGGCTTTGATAGGCTATAGTGCAACATTATTTTTTTTTTGTTTCTATGTCTGAGTGAAACTGACACACACAACATGATCACTGTCCAGCTACTCAGCAAGAGGAAAGGCAGAATTATGAGTGACTCAACAGCACGTAATATTGAAATTATATGAGTGTAAAACACATTGCAGTTAACACTGTGCAGAGGAAAAAGAGGGAATGAAGAAAGTGTAGATTTATGGGGAGAGGCAGTCGTAAACATTATTCGACTTCTTCAGTGCTGCAGAGGGACCTCGCCCTTCATGTTTTAATCCAGCTTGCCTTACATCATTACTGCTGTCGGTTCATTCGGTAAAAAACAGAATCTCAACCAGCTGCTGCGCACATCCCTTTAACGCCTGGCAGCTAAAAGGAGAGCAAATATTGATTTTTATTTCTTTATTTTTCCCACCAGTTTCTCTTGGAGCCAAAGGGCAGCAGGGTTTTAGAAACTGGGGTACAAATATCCACAATGTACTGCACAACCTAATGTACACTGTGAGAAATATGTTCATCACAAGAATTACTGAGGGGAATAAAACAGCAAAGAATTATCTACTGACTAGTGTTACAATGTCAGTAAAGTGGGAGGGTCAGGTGTAGCTGTGTAGTGTGTGTATAACTGTGAGAAACAGCGGTGGACCGTAGGAAAGAAAGAAGGATAATAAAATAAACCAGATGCATGATGGAAACTTTCACAGAGGCTACCTCTGTGCAAACTAGCTTGGATATCCAAATGGCGTCGTTATGGAAGTGAACTACTGAGAGAACGGTCGGGGGTGCATCTGCGACATCTGCCAATGGTTGAAACAAACAGCAGGAAGGACAAACAGAGCTTCCTGCTGAAGGTTATCTGTGCTGCTGGAAGGCTGTGCCCACATCAAAACGGTGCTGCTACCACCTAAAAATGTAACTTTTCAGACACACTCTCTCACACACCAAATGAAAGCCTTTCTGAAACAATGACACATGCCTCCACAAACATGGCTGGGTGCTGTGTAGAAGCAACATGATGCAAGCTTTTGGCTTCCTCCAGCTCTCTCTCTCTGTGATCACTAACTCTGAAAGGTATTAATAGTGTCTTCTCTAGACTGAAGTTTTTAGGCTGATATTATTATTTGAGAGTTATAGAAAAAGCTGTAGGTTGTTGTTTTTTTAACACAAACACTGAATAGTTAATAATTTCATTAAGGCTCACTGTCATATATATATATATATATATATATATACACACATATACACAACCTGTGGCCCTTTGCCAAGTGTCATCCCCTATCTCTCACCCACCCTCCCTGTCATTCTCCAGCTGTCACCATCCATTAAGGGCAATAAAAGCCCCCAAAAATATTTTAAAAAGTTGTATAGCCCTGACCTTTTGGCTAAGTTACGTTTTTAAGTAGTTATTAGTAAGTTCTGCTAACAGAACTAATTTCAGTGTGCATACTGTCAACATTCACAATGAAATAGTTCATTCAATTCTTAATAATTTATTATTTTTAGTTGAAAATAGTTAATAGTTGAAAACAAATCAGTTAATAGTGATATTATTTGGATATTTGGATCAATTAATCATTTTGAGTAATTGTTTTTTATAAGAAATTCCTGATTTCAGTTTGTCAAATATGCATTTTTTTCTGGTGTCTTTAGTCCTCTATGACAGTAAAAATCAAAACATTTGTGGATGTCACAACAGTGTTAAAATAACAATAATTAAAATAAACGTTAGCTGCAGACCCACTGGTCATGTATCCAAATATGAAATAAAAGAATCAAATGGGCTTTTTATTAGAGGGAACATGTACCAATTGATATAAAATATCAGATTCATTAGCAGCTTCAGTGCAGCGTTGCAGGATTTGTTGTTCTCCTTAGTCAACAGCTTTATGAGTAACAATCAGATCAGGTTTGACATTTGTGCAGTCACCTGACAGAACAGAAAAATGTCACGAGGAACACTGGAATTATGTGTATAGCTTTAAACTATAGAGTTTAGTTTATCATAAAGAGCATGAGGTGACAGACGAGCAGATGATGGCTGTGATGCACAATTGTGTTGCTTCCCAAATGAAAGGGGGTGTGGGGGGTGAAGAGGTTCAGTTGTTCCTTGTTTTGACATGAAAACAGGAATGTGATGCACACTGAAAGCACACAGTGTGCTCATCTTGTTATTTAGCAACTGCCACTAAAGCTGAGGAACAAGCAAGCTGTCCTTTCATAGCTGAATGTCTCGGTGCTAAAGGCTTACAAGGTCAAGACAGGCTTTTGTTGTATTTAGTTTATGTAACTTTAATATTCAGGTTTGTATACTTAAAACCCTGCTGGCACTACATAGTGGGAAAACTGTAAGGGTGACGAAGCTCAAATGACAGAAACAGACACAAAGAGCTATGAAAAACCAACTTGCTTTCCTGACTACGTTGAAGCTGCACAGATTATAAATATTAAAAAGAACTGAGAAAAAATTAAAAGAGAAACCCCACAACGAAGATGTGCCTACAGTTTACTGTACGTTGCCATGATCTTCACTTCAACTCATTCTTGCTTGTTCTTAAAGGTAAAAGTCTTAAAGGCCATAACTTTGTAGTAAATTTAAATCTTTACAACAAAAACAGGATAAAATAAGTGACAAGTGACTAAGTCTCATGTCAAAGCATGTAATAGACCCGTCGATCCACTGACGCAGGGCTCCTGAAACATATAAACGGATTTGATACTTTATGATAGAAATATCTGTTTATGTCGTTTTATTTTTACGACGTAAAAATGCTCTTTAAATTTGTAGGATCCCTAATTATTAATTATTTTTCATAATTGGAGCATGGCAGGCAGCGATGCAGAAAGTCAGTTAATTATGAGAACTTGGGATCTTAGTACCACTTTTTATGCCTTAACAATACAACACAATATAATTCAATACAAATATAATACAAATATAACTTTACATGAAGTCTACAGTCTTATCCTAAACTGCGACCTCAGCAAGCTTTATTTTGAAAGTGCAGCCAGACATTTCATATTCTTTGTTGCCAACTCGACTGCAGAAGGAAAGAATGTGTCGCTGCCACAGTGGAGCAGCGTGTGTGTTACACACTTTGTTGCATGGGGTGACACAAAGAATACTGCACCAAACCACCGAAGATCCCTCAAGTCAGGAGAAGTCTCAGGCACCCTGTGACAAATTGAACTGCATTTACTTTTCCCTCCTCTCCTCCCCCCGATGCCGTGCCCTCCTGTTCCCTGTTTGCCTCTCTTCTTTCCTTTCCTCCCATCATTTTACTCCACAATCTGTCGGCTCGATCAGCCAAGCAACAAGACGAAGGGAAGGGGGGGAAAGGGAGGCGGGGAGGGAAAGAGTAATGAGGTCAGTGGCACTTATCTGCAGAGGCTGAATGAGGGATGAAGAGGATGCTCTGGGCCTTCGCTCTCTCACACTTTCTCTCGCACACACGCATTTTTAAGTTCACCCAACTTCCCTCAGTGCGGCTTCTGTCACCTCATGTTACATGTCGGGTGCCATCTTTGTTTTCTGTAACTTTTTTTCTGAAAGCCTTTTCATCCCCTCGTTCTTCTATAATGGAATCCGTGGCACTCTGTCTGACGCTCTCCATCTTTTTACTTTCCTCTTTTGTTGTCATTAATTTGGGATGTTTCTTCCTACCACTGTCCAATCGTTGTCTAACACCCCCGTATACTTCCTGTACCTCTCTTCTCTCTCCAGCCCTCTAACATCCTCCTCTTATGTTACTTGTCCTTTGCTTGTCTCTGTCTCCTCCATCTTTAACTTGCTGATTCTTCATGTTAAGACTCCTGCGCTGTTGTTCACCTTCTCAGTTGCCTACTCCCTCCCCCACTGTCTTTGCCTTTCCAGGTCTGTCCTTTATCCCTCTTCACTCCCACTCTGCTCACTTGTCAGCCGTGGTCTCCTGCCACCCTGTCTTCCAAGGTTGTGGTATTGATTTTCAATTGACTCGATGTAAAATGTAAATTGAAGCTGTAATTCACTAGCAGGAGTCAGGGGCTGATGAGTCCCCTTGTTCATTGCTTTTTATCTAAAAAACAACAGTTATTTTTAATCAACTTCCCCAATTGAGTAAAGTGAAAACTCCCACTGCTGAATGAACCACTGTACTGTCTGCCCTCTCCAACGCGTCCACACTTATCCCCCCCCCTTCCCTCCCTTTATCAGCCAGCCATCCATCCATCCATCCAGCTGTCAAGCAGATTTTACGCAAACATTTAAAATGTCAGAAGAAAAAAAAATAAATGTGAATTAGATGTGTTTCCACCAGCTGGGCTGAAGCAAATAAATCAAGTTCCCCTAAATGTCAAAAAACCCATCCATGTGAAAAATGGCAGGGACCTCTGCAGAACTCAGTGGGCAAATTGCTGCGCTTCTTTAAAGTCAAATAATGTTGGCATATTTCATGCTTTCATCCTGAAGGAGAAAACAAATATATTCTAATACAGAAGCCTCACAACCATATCAGAGAGCTGCTGTGTAATGACACTGGACTACATGTTTCCCACATTAAAGAAGGTCTCTCTGGTTCAAGGGTCGAGATAAAAGAGCAGAATTCAAACAGCAAAATGAAAGACATAATACTGTAGAGAGCCAGCGATGTGGATTTATTAAATACTAACATAAGGCAAAGTCCTAATCCCTGCATCTAATATCAATACCACTAGAATTTCAATCTCCACTAAGGGAACTGCTGAATAGAAAAGAGAGGATTCCTGGAAATGATTGATGTAGGCCAGAGTTATTCCCTTGCTTTTAAATGTCTAAGCCTCCAGCTCTTGCTAATGTCAAACTCATCCATGTATTCTTGTATTGTTCTTTGGGAGTTTGAGATTCTAATTTTCCAGAGAAGTTGATTGATGGACTGAAAAATGTGTTGAAGTCACTCACAATTATAGTTATTTGCCTATTTGTCAAAAATCCATTCATAATGTCAAGAGAAGAACAGATCTGTATATATCAATATCTTTTATTACTTGTCAATGTGATAGAAAATTATAACTGAAGCTCACCATCCTTGTCAAGTAAGTGGGGAAAATAATAATATTGGTAAATTGGCACATTTAAAAACAAAAACCTTCCTGATCCTTGTGTGTGAAAAGTTTCACACCTCCACATAAACAGCATTTGTTCACAGTCATATAATTCAGTGGTTTTCAACCTGGGGGTCTGGACTCCCACTAGGGGTCGCCAAAGCTTCATGGGGGGTCGCAAGGCCTTATTGATTTTAAGGGGTGTAAGAAACTTTACAATGGAATATATACACAGCAGGCCTATATCTCAGCATTTTGTCTAATTCTGTGACGAAAACTAAACGCAATTGTTTGCTTAGATAATGTATGATTGTTAAAAACAACACACAATACAGACACAGTTGTCTAAAAAGTTCCTAAAACCATCAGAAAACTCACCTCTGATCTAGAATAATATACAATGTAATAATATATACAGGAAATAATCTGCTCAAGATTCATCCAAACTGCTTGTTTTACACAAACTTCCAGCAGTTACTGTGTTCACTGTTTGGATTAATGGTACAGTTTATCAGTAGTTCTTTACTGTTACTATCCATAAAATATATGTTATTTAGTCAGGAGACAGTCAGTTTACTAAATGCTAGAAAAGGAAAAGGGGTCCCTTAAAGAAAAAGGTTGGGAACAACTGATATAATTTACCAGCTGCAGTAGGCCTAGTATTCATACATTTAGCTCTAGTTTAATTCCTCCTTTTGGGACATGAAGTGTCCGTTTACAGGAAGGTGGTCAGTGTTTATGGCACACGCTGCGTTAATTTACAGATCGTTATGCTGGATACTCTCCAGTGAATTGAGCACACTATACCACAGTTTTCCTCCAACCATAACAATACTTACCATAAGTAACAAATTAAGGAGAATTGACTTTATTTTACAGAAAACTCATCCTCTCATCCATTATTATTAACCACAACAACAAGGAAGGTTTCCCCTGGCCTTTCATGAGAATTCTGGTCGGGTCTCCAGAAAAAAATAGACCTAACGGCAAAAAGATTGGTGCAAGTTCGTTCCATGTCTGGTCAGCCTAAATTTTATTTTAAAATACAATTTAAAATGTTGCACACGCACACACACACACACACACACACACACACACACACATCTTTAAATCACGTCAACAGGAAATTGTCCAGTAACAGAAATCTTTTTAATTATTCAACATTCCCAGTCTGCAACAGTTCAATACGAGAGGTTTCTGCTGGTAAAAGGAAACACACACACACACACACACACACACACACACACACACACACACACACACACACACTCTTTTATACAGACACAAACACACGCTGACACACACACATAAAAACAAGCTGTCCTTGGAGGTGTTACCAAGGTCCTCAGCTTGTCACCTCACATCTGCCGCTGCTGCCCTGCGTGTGTGAGTGTGTTCATAAGAACTTAGAAAGTGCCACATGTTGGCACAATTTCCCTAATGTCTCATGGCACGTAGACACACATACACACACCCATTCAGCCCGTCTCCCTCCCCCAAACACTGACCCACACACAGTGCAATGATAATGTGGGGCAGGCAGATCAGCCAGATGTTTGTTGGTAATTCATGCTTTGTAAGTGCACTGTGTGTGTGTGTGTGTGTGTGTGTGTGTGTTAATGTGAATGCAGGAGCAGGTGCATCTACTGTATGTGCACCCAAGCAGAAGTAAATATGTGCCTATCCTTCTGTGAAAGTAAGAGCGAATGTACAGGATGCACTGCCGGAAAATCTTCTACAGTAAGTGCTCGTTTATGTGTGTGTGTGTGTGTGTGTGTGTGTGTGTGTGTGTGTGTGTGTGTGTACCCACATGTATGTCTGTATGAGTGTCTTTACTGTAAATGTAAAATGTAATACAGTGTTATAGTCAAATATCAATGAAACATTCTCATACTCAGAGCTCCTTGTCTTTGCTATTGTTTTCATGTTTCTGGGTGTCACATTGTTTTCCTGGTTTCTGTGCTCTAACCAGGCTGTTTGTACTTTGCCGTGGCCTCGCAGCCCTCTGTGTACCAGCATTAGAGTGTACTAGTGTCCAGATGGCCAAGCTTGCTGTTCCTGCCCTGAAAGTGGAGCACTGGGCTAAGCTTCCATTATACGGGCTTAAAAAACACACTAATCACCCAACAGCACTCTGCACTACTGCTGCTTTTAGAGGGCACCACCAGGCTGTATGTGTGTGTGTGTGTGTGTGTGTGTGTGTGTGTGTGTGTTTTTTTTTTTTTTTTTTTTTTTTTTTTGTGTGTGTCTGCCCTCTGTCTCTAGGGAGACAATCACTGACTGTCATCATGACTATGAGAGTAGTGTGCATGTCCCATTACTCTTATGTCTATTTATTAATAATTAAATATTATTAAGACGTATATACAAATAACCTGAAACAGTAATGTGTGTCTGGTATGTTTTTTGGGTTATTATTATTATTATTATTATTATTATTATTATTATTATTATTATTATCATTATTATTATTATTATTGTCATTATTATTTCCAAACTTAAATCCATCTACCTCATCCAGAATTGTGTTTATTTCTGAAGTTTTCCTGCTGGACACAAGATGTGTCCTACTTCACTGTAAACAACGATTAATCAGCACAAGACCTTTTGGTCAAAAGTATATTTGTTTCCTGGCAGACTACTTTGCTGAGTCTACCATCAAGAAACAGGAAGCTCCTCTGATTAAAAACGGAGCTCTTTAGCGAAGCAACACTGATTTCAGTCCAGCACTGTAGTTTTAAAGTTATTAACTAACTGTCCAAATCCATTTACTCTTGGCAGTGTGTCTACAATAGCACACATCAATTAACACATTAATGAGCGTAGCTGCAGGTCAGAGTGGAGAAACACTGCCGCGGGGAAACACCCGCTCTGCACTGCGGGCACTGTTGGCAGAGAGAGGAGCTGCTGGCAGCGGCAACCTTCATCTACCATCCAATTCAGTGTGTGTGTGTGTGTGTGTGTGTGTGTGTGTGTGTGTGTGTGTGTGTGTGTGTGTGTGTGTGTG
Organism: Dicentrarchus labrax; assembly: GCF_905237075.1. NCBI lineage: Eukaryota > Metazoa > Chordata > Actinopteri > Moronidae > Dicentrarchus > Dicentrarchus labrax. The sequence goes on from NW_026136711.1 coordinate 34,564,745, forward strand.
TGTGCGTGTGTGTGTGTGTCGCTGTATGTCTGTAGGGCATCCCCAGGTGCCAAGGCCAGCCTGACATCTTGGCCTGGTGCGTTAGCCAATAGCTCCCTCAGCTCCAAGCCCAGACAGGTTGGTATAAAGCACTGGATTTGTTATTAAATAGTAAATAATTAGGAATTGGTCTAATTGGTTATTAATTTTGTTGTTGGATCAAATATGCTGGAGATAAATCACATTTCTAACATTTTATTACACAATTTGACACATTAAAGAACCATACCAATGCAATGCAAAAAAGGGATCCTTGTTTCTCTGAAATTACTCTTATGTTATGTCTAAACACAAAAATACATTTGTCAAGTATGTTTTGCAGTAGAAATGTTTTAAGAACTTTGTCTCAATAAGATCTTACAGCTAATATTGAGCTCGATTTAACCAGTAACAACAATGGTTGCATAATATCCTAGCAGAGGAACAAGATTATTGTCCTTATATAGTAAGAGCACTCGCACAACTTCTCAGTCTTGTCCCAGTGTTGGAAATGAAGCAGCAGTTTAGTTTTTGTATTGTATCAAAATAAAAAATGATCAAAATAAGAAGCTTTTTGCTAATTATTATTATTATTATTATTATTATTATTATTATTATTATTATGCGCAAATTCTTAAATTCAGCTCAATAAAGTGACCAAAATACTTTTTTAAAGAAATCCTATCTTAAATAAATTAATTTTCACAACTTACTAAAAATTAGGGGCTTTTTTCCTTTAGTTTTAAGGCCCATTACAGTGTCAACACCTGTTGATGAGGAACACGGCTGTAAAAAGTTGACATAAAATGATTTTGGGACAGAATGTAAAAGACTGCCAGAGAGAGACACAGAGAAATGGCTTCGACTCTCTGCACTCCACCATAAATATTGATTTTAACACGAACAGATGCCAAAATAAAAATCTTAAAAATGAAAACTCGACCACTATACTCATGTTCATTCTTCTGTGTCACTCTGCTAATTCTCACTCTGCATCGCTGTCGTCACTCTCCTGATTCAGCAGGTTTAGACCTCCCAGGGTGCACACACAACTATACATCACGATACATCACACACACACACACACACACACACACTCAGAGAAAACAAAAAAAGCTGCCATGACACATTCCTAAAGAAAGACAGATCACTGCACACACACAGTCAAACACACCCCATGATGGTGTACCACCTGTCTTTGTCTCCAGCTGTCTCCGGAGTTTCTACTGTACTCAGCTCTTTGTGTGTGTCTGTTGACTTTACTGAACTCTCATCACCCCTGAACTTCTCTACTTCTCACGTTCAAGATGCTCAATATATTTACATGAATGGCCAAAAATAAAATCAATAAACAATTTCTGATTTAAAAAGGACATAAATTCATCAAACTGTATCCAGAAATGTGTCCCTTTAATATTGCTTTGCAGTTTATTTTTTAAGGGCTAAACTGGAAGTTAGCATTATTTATCCCCCTTTCAGACGTGCCAACAATGACCAGGTTGGTAACTATGAGATCATTGGGTCATCTAGTTTACTAGTATCTAGGATACTAGGATATTAGCCAGCCCCTGGGATGAGGAATAGAGAAACACATGCAGAAGATTCAGGTGATTTTATACCTGGTAATCGAACTTCCTTCGCTTCATGCACCACTGAGCAGCTTCCATAAGAATCCACTCCAACCTCCAACGCTGTATCCAGTTGACCCCTAATACATCCATGGATAATACTCATAATCCAAAAGGTCAAAAGGTTAAATTCCCAACACCAGGAGTTCAGTCAGGCAAATGGGTTTTAACTGTACATTCACATACAGCAGAACATAGTCCTGATGGCCTTTGAACAGCCAGAAGAGTGGGGTTTTGAGGATAGCACCATAGGTCTGTTAACACTTGCTGGTAAAGTGTAATGTCAGACAATTTGTACACCTTGAAAACAAAGTCAAACTCCAAACCCTCTCCATTAGATAGAAAAATCTGATTATTCCTCTTCTAGTTCAACCTAAATAAAGTCTTTAATTAGAGATTGTTGCAGAGACTCAAAGGTTTAGCTCATAAAATGGCTGAATTTTTACTTTAAATAAATGTTTCATAGTTTTCCCTGTTATTTCTTCCCTTTTTAAAGTTGACACTATTCAAATCCCCCCTTTGTGTGTATGTGTGCGTTCATCTCTGTCCAACAGCAGTATCAGTGTGACTGTGCGTGTCTGACTGTTCTACTTTCCTGTGCTGTCCTTGTTCATTTGCTTATGTGCATCCCAGTCGGAAGTCAAACCCTTCATCTGCACTGTTTAATACTCTGCCGTCTTCCCAAGCTGTGTCATCCTGGAAAACAGTCAGCTCAGCTCAATGATGTCACCTTTCATTTGTCCTTCTTCCCACAAGCCACCACAGCTGCGTTATGCTTCTTAGGGGAATGGATGGGTGTCGGGTTACACATCTCATTGATTGTGAGCAGCTAGCTTAGCGGTCACAGTTGAGTCAGCTAACAGTTCGGATCAGCGTCTCATCATTCATCCAGGAACACAGTTCTTCAAAATAGAGGCTTTAAAACCGAGAGCTTGGACATGAATGATTAACCGTTCTATTTGATGTTCATGTTTTATATTGTCCTTTAATGAACACAGGGGCCACTTTCACCTGCCCTTGGAGCCATTACACTTATGATGTGCCTGATGTTAGAGTAATGTCCATCTAACCTAACTATAAAATCAATATTTAGAGAGGGGGTTTGAGTCTCTTGGCCTGATGGAAGTCTGCCTGGCACCACTCTTAAGTCTTTACATTAAAATTATCATAGTTTTTACTGTTATCAATATGTTAACAAGGAGTGACCTGAAAATCCAATTTCTCACAATCACAGTATTGCCAGAATCTCCAACCACAGTAAATGTTGTATTGTTTCTATGTACTATATACCCACATAAAAGAGGATCTCAGAACAAAGTATTAATAATTTGTCCACTAGTTTATTCACAGGCCCCCCTTCAATAATAAAGTGCATGTGGTGGAGCAATCATCATCAAAAAACAATGAAAAGGTCACTTGGGACTATTTTTACACCGAGTTGTCCATAGAAACTAATAAAAAAGAAAGAAAATGGGCAACAACATTTAAATCTGTAGTGCTCAAATCAAACATCTGGGAACACTTAGTGGGCGCCATCAGAAAGACTCTTAATATCCATTCAATAAATTATGCATTCATTTATTAAACTTAATTTCACTGTTCTGTTTGAGTGTTTTCGTCTTTGATGGATCGGATCGAATGCAGCATTTTTCTCTTTAGTATACCGTACGTGTGCTCAGCCCATAAAGATTACGGACAGAAGTAACAGCCTGCCATTTAGTTTTACAGTAAAAGGACAGTAAATGCGAGGGGAGGGGGGTTTGTAGCATAAAATATTACCACTCTCATGAACTTGCGTTTTATGTTGGGATCTAACTTGCAACATGATTGCAGTGCTTTTGCTGTTACCTTCTTTTGAAAGAAAGTAAAAAGTGCATTTTGTTGCAGTCAGATTCATATTTTACAACTCTACAGATATTATTGCATTTGTAGCGTTTAAGTCTTACAAAGGCAAGTGGGTCTGAAGAATGATTGCAAACACACCGTCAAGATTTACAGGGTATTAGGAGAGTCTCTAATTAGATATAAAATTTGTTAAATTCTTGACAACTTCTCCTTTGGTTCCACTAAAGTTGGACATGAATTAAATGGAAAGCTTACAATGCCGTCTGTCTGAATCCAGCTTGTGATCTACACAGTGCCCTCCAATCGTTGGCCTACCAGTCCCTTCTCCCTCTGTCTCATTGGCAGATTTTAAAAGAATGCAGACAAACTAAAGAGAACTAGAAACTGTAATCCCACTGATGATGTTTATCTCTTAAGAAGTTACAGAGACGATTGAGTCATCATCTCTGCAATAACCATCTGCCCTTAACTGCTGTCAGTGCCACTTACATGCAATTACACACACAAACACGAGTACTTCAGTGCTATTAGGGTTGGGCCATGTAAAGAAACACAACACAAGACTTTTAAACTTTAAAGAGATTCCTACCACTGTATCCAGGAATTTCCCCTGCTGTAATGGTGCGTTCGTTTTGTCTTGTAATCGCGACTTGCAGCTCGAGAGCGACGTCACATCCGTGTTGGAAAACGAGTAACCGCGGGTTTTTGCATTCTGTTTGGCACACAACACGACGAGCTTGGTTGCAATAGGCACTTTGGGTGTTTCGTAACGTTTATAGTGATTATCTGGTCTACGGTGCACCCACCGCGGATTTCACATGTTCATTACATATTACACAATCAAATCACACAGTTTGATATCTGAATATTCCGTTCTGATTAACATTAACGTTACCGTGGCTACTGCTCTGCTTTCTGCTCAAGACTCGGCATTGTTGTCATAGCAACATGGGGCGTCTCTAGCCAATTTCAGATGCACAAGCTACAAAATAACTAATTAGGTGTATTTAACACATGATAAGACTGTAGCGACATACCTATAGGTAACAGTATACAGTGCAGTGTGTACGACTTCTTCATTTGGTTACAACAAAGACAAAAGTGCTTAAAATAGTCGAAAACCTCAATGTTTACAACGTGTGATGCTCGGAGTAGCCATCTTGGTAACTGAACTCGGGGTCCTCTGAGCTCAGACGACTTAACGAGTCATTTTTTACGTCCTGGGGAGTGTTCTATTCGCAACTTCCAGTTCGTAACTCAGGAAACCGACTCGCAGATCGAGTCGGGTGGACAAAACGAACGCACCATAATTTAGGGTGGCTCAACAACGCGGTATGCGGCATTACCACCATTTTGGTTGTTTTTGCTAATGACTTTGTAAGGCATACAGTGGGACAATGTTCAATCTCTGTACCTGCTTGTACTAATCACCTGCACCCTCCCTCGTCCTGCCTCCTGTGTCTGTGACCCTGTTAACTCGTGACTTTCAGCTGAATATGTTAACTAACTGCTGACTTTTATTCGGCTGAAAGTCGCGAGTTAACAGGGTCACTCCTTAATCCGAAGCAGTGGCAAGCCTCTGGACGCAAACGCCGTAGTGAATTGGGATAATTAATTGGTTCAAGAGTTTTTCCAGAGCAACCGAGACAGAGGGGATGTTCCTTTCTCCTGCGTGGTAGGGTAATCCTGGGCTGTGGACTGAGGGATACTGAGTAACTTCTGCTGTGTTGAGTCGTAAAAAACTAATACTGAACATGATGTATTACTGTGACGTCACATGTATGACATAAAAGCTTTACCTATGGATTCTGGCTATGATGTAGAGTCTCGCTCTCTCTCTGTACACACACACACACACACACACACACACACACACACACACACACACAGTAGAGTAGTGGGACGAATGCAGCATGCAGCCTGCAGTGAGACAGCAGACACAGAGTGAGTCGCCTGTCTACTGAATTAACACAAATAGGTTGTACACACTTTACACTGTCACGCAAGCCTAGAAAACCTCACAATGGTTCGTGTGTGTCAGTCTGTAAAATAGAGAGCTGTGTGTGTGAGTCAGAGACAGAGAGAAGTACATCTGTGTATAAAGGCAGTGGCTGTGTGTGAGCGTGTGCAGTCACATCAGCATGAATGAGGTGTCTTCATTTTTCCACACGAGAAGACAGCGTTAGGAGATCTCATGTCATGTCCTAAACACAGAAGAAATTCAGCTTCAAAGTTTACACACGAAGATAACACGGAACTGTAGTGATTCAATCTGTCTCCTTCCCTCAGTGTGTTGTGTTTGTATTATTGTTCTCCACACTGAGACAGACCTGGGACAAGCAGAGTATTTGTCGACAAACAGCCTTGGTGAGAATCTGCTTTCAACTTCTTAATGAGACAATCAGCACGGGGCCGGATAACATGAAAACTGAGGCAGAATGATGAGTGACGCTCTCTGGTGGATATTTGTACTGGCTCTCTAAGCTAAGTGCAACTTCTGTCTGCTGTCTATCAAACTGCCTCAGTAAGCAAATAAACAAACAAACACATATTTGTTCAGTTAAGATAAAAGGTTAAACTGAAGATGCCTGATCCTACACACTGGTCCTTTAAGTTAAAATGGTTTGAGACTAAATGTAGTCAGATCTAAAATAACAATGAAGAATATTAATAAAGTGATCATGTTGTAATGCACAAGGTGAACATTATTAGCTACAAAGGTAAGAGATCAGATACAGAGCAGCGCCTCTGGCACCAGTGGGGATTGTTAGGGACCCATGTTCTATGTCATCCTGCTACCACTGTCTGGTACTTTTTACAGTGGGGGAACAAAATCATCTACACATTTGAAAATCTAAAAAAAAAAAAAAAAAAAAAAAAAAAAAAAAAAAAAAAAAAAAAAATTTTAATTTTGTATTAATAATAAAAATTTTTTTAAAAGCTGTCATGAAATCAGTCATTTTAGGGAGCAACAAACCCCCCAAAAAAGCCCACAAAATCCTGGAAGGACTGTAATATCACAAAACAAACGTCTCCACCGACTCCAACCAAGCTGTCTAAGGACGAGTTGCATTGCGGTTATTGTAGGCATCAGGGTTTTTAAAAAGAAGAAGAACTCATGGAGTAAAAAAAAGCCTGTATCTCTGCTGCATTGATTCTGATTGATTGTCTAAGGAGCCACACGCAAAATCGGTGAAGTACTCTTAAGAATCTAGCAGCTTACTACTTTATCTTGTTACACCACATATATGACAGCGTGAAAAAGACGACGTTACCTTGCAGGAGGGTTTTAAAATGTTAAGCAGTGGATCAACCCCATAGTGGGAAATGTGTACTAATCTCTATAAAAGCATCTGACAGTGATAGGCAGATACAGTGACACACAACAAGTGTATGCACACACTCACACACTCACACACTCTACAGCCATTACTGCCAGATAGGCTGGGCCTAATCAGGTCAATGGAAATGTCCATCATTCCATCAACTGGAATTAGACAGGAGGAGGGAGGGAGGGATGGTGGAAGGTGGGTGAGGAGGAAAGCGTGACGGGGTCAGAGAGAAAGAGAGAGGAGATGGGGAAGAGAGACAAAAGACGGTGGAGTGAGACATTGACAGAGGGTCAGAGGAGAGAGAGAGAGAGGGGGAATTAAGATGGAGTGAGTGAGTGAGAGTAAAGTAATGCATGATGTGAAAAATGAAGTACACGGTGATAAAAAATTTAAATGGAGGTCTATAATTTATGTTAATTGATGTTAATTCTGACCCTGTCTTGCAGGCGGCTCTCCTACGCACTCATCCACGCTCTCCTTAACATGCACGCCTGTTGCCACTCTGGAGTGATCCACGCATCGTCTTCGGTGGATATAAAGAGTCTGCTGTTGATCACTTTTACTGCACAGTGGTACTGACCCACTTTGTTATTTTGTACATCCTTCTTAGTTTGGATTAAACACAAAATAGTGTATAGTGACAAAGTACAGAGTCAGCTTGTGACAAACTCTCCACTGGATCTGCTGACACATAAAAATGCCTCCTTAAAACATTCATTTTTTCACCAACATATCCTGTTTCCAGGAGTTCCAGTCCACTACACAGACACAGACTGTGAAACCTGTGGGCTCCAGAGCAGCACATTGACCTCTGGATCGTTCCTGGTCCCACCTCACCCCTCAACCACTCTGGGAGGCCCATTACCAGCCCATTATAGTAATTCAATGGGATGCTGTCTGCCTGGTAGCCTGCAGGGCAACCCCCCCAAAAAAAAAAACACACAGGCAAACACACCCCACCGCACATGTATATTCAGATATTGTATGTACAAAATATACTATTTAATTTATGTGCGTGCATGCAAATGCCTACATATATATACACTGTTATACACACACACACACACACACACACACACACACTTTCAGTCCAGCCAAAATGTATACACATGGTCAAATCCTTTTCTAAACACACCCAGCCAGTAAATTTGTGAGTGAAAACAGATGAAAAACAAAAAGACCCATTAATAAATCCACCAAACACAGCGGTAGATAATGGATAATCTAACACAAGAAAAAGAATACAGCGAGAAGGGGAACATCTGATGAAATTAAATGGCAACACCAAAAAGTACTTCCTTCCAAATTGAGATCTTTTCCATCTGCTGGCATTAAAACTGCAACTCATTAGGAATTTTTACAACAAAATTAGCTAATTTGAAGTGTTTGCTTGAGAAACATTTAAATGTTTAAAATGGAAGTGAAGTAGTGGCTTATGAATGCCATGTGTTAATTAACTGCCTAATTATATTTTTGGCATGTAAGGATTAATGCTCCCCTCCCCCACCAATGTGAGACGGGCTCTACCCTCCATGGCCCTGCAAAGGATGAGACGGCACACAAGTTTATGCATTTCAGTGAATAAAAAAGGTTTTTAAGGCCCTGGGTAGACCTCAGCATTATTATAATGGATCAATTACACTGAAAGCTACAGAACTTGCATTAGTTAATTGTTTATATTAGCCTGTAAAACAGCCTTAAAGCCATTTTTGGGACTCAAAAAATAAAAGTTTTAAAAGGTGAGGATGCTTAGTGCTGTGCTGCATGTTTCCCCCAAAATCAAAGCCAATATTTATCTTGTGTTCTGTGTCATGAAAACACTGAAATGTTGCTGTTTCGTTTGATTTCATCAGCAATGTCTCTGAGGTCCAATTTTGTTACTGCTGAACAAACACACACACACACACACACACACACACACACACACACACACACGCTTCTGTGTACTTAAGCACATGTGTAAATACTCAACTTGCTAATGCTCACTCACATATGCATGCCTACACGTTTGCTTGTCCCATGCATGTACACACACATATGCAAACACACACACACACACACACACACACACACACACACACACACACACACACACACACACACACAGTGAAGCATGGACTAACAAAGCTCATTGTCAAGCATGTATTCGACACTGCCATCCAATTTATGTGACTGAATGAGCAGGCAGTGGGGTGAGTAAGCTTTAATGGGTTAAAGGGGGACATGTAAAGAGCTCAGAGCCTGGGAGGTTTACACAGACAGACAGACTGCATATACCATGTCCTCATGCTCTCACAGGAAAGGAAGCTCTTCATACAAAGTCTCATTCAAAAATCTCATTCAATAAAAGAGCAAACCAAAGGGAGTTCAGGCAGACAAAAGGCAGTTTTATCTATATAAATGGGTCGAACTACAATATTCAAGGACTAGCATCCAAAACCACCTGAAAAATGCGACAGGCTATAGAGGCTGTCCGTTCTGGGCTACTGTAGAAACATGACCGACTCTATAAAACAGGACCCGCTGCTTCTGTAGAATAAAACCGCTCAACAAAAAATAACAATTCTTATTTTTAGGTGATTGCACACTAATGAAAACATATCTATGAATAATATATTCCACTTCTGACAATAGATCCTCCTCAATATTATGTGACTTCAAAGTGAAAAAAATTTTTTTTGGATTCCTGTCTGACTTTTTTGTTTGTGCACCAGTTTTTATTTTCAAAAAACTGATATCTTGTTGGAATTGTACCAAAAAAGGAAGTACCATTAATTAGTGCTTCTCATTGGTCTGTATTTGGACCACATTGTGCTAGTAACAGAAATGTTTGGAGCTGTATATTATAAATCATACTATAATAATATCATATTGTTCTAAAACAAAGATAACTCTCCCTGTATAATAAGAGATATCTGAGTAGAGATGAGAGATATTTAGTAGCTTCTCTCTAATACTAGAACTACAACTAATTTCCATATCAGACTTTCATACAGACCCTGTTTATCGAGTGTGTGGGCTATATGAAGAAAAACAAGCCTGCACAGTAAAAGAAAGATCCTTTAAACTTTATGAATTACATAAAAAGAGCTGCATTCAAGTCACATCAAATCAAATCATTTCTCCTCTGTGACAGAAACATTAATAAAATTTGATCTATGATAAAACAAATTACAGCAAACCTTCCACCTTGCATGAGTGATTGAAATACAAATGGTTTTATTCTAATAATTGATGATAATTGAAAGTGACATGAAACTCAACCTCAATCTGATAACGACTGAATAAAACGTGCAGATGAGAAATCTGAGCTTGACGGATGGAGCACAGGAACGATGTCACATCTATAAATAGCATTTCTATGTGAAATATTCATTAGACTAAGTGAGAGATAGATGGGTGGAAGGGAGGGGGGTATAGGGAAAAAATAAGAGTGAGAGATTTACAGGCAGAGAAAAATACAGAAAGAAGGTAAGAACTCAGAGATAGATTTGGAAGAAATGGGAGAGAGAGAGAGAGAGAGAGAGAGAGAGAGTGAAAAAGAGGCTAAGAAATGAGGGAAAACAGACAGATAATTGGGCCATGGCGTCTGCCCCCCAGCCTGCTGTGTCACCCACCATTTGTCTCCTCTCCCATGCAGAGAGAGGGAGCGAGGCTCAGGGCAAAACACAGTAAAAAAATGACAAAAACACACAGACAGACAATCTTCCCTGTGCAACACAGGAATAAATACAAACATGGAATAAATGAGGAGGCGTTAAACTTTCTTCACCCTGGTGCCTGAATAAGTAATTCTTTTTCTCACCTTGGGGTCCAGGCTCATTAAAACGTAGCCCTGGCTTTGTATGTAGAGACACTGTCAAGCATGAGTCACTGTGGAGAAAGCCAGGGAATGCATGGTGGGCAGTGAACCAAAATGTAATGTACAGTAGGTGGTGGTGGGTCATGGATCATCAGCCCCAAAGGAATATTTCAAGAATTAGAAGCAACTACTATTACAGTAGCATTTGTCTTAAAATGTATAATTGTATCTCCTTCTAAACTTTGCGTGGTGATTCATTGCTTCTTTCTTTTCTATCATCTTCCTTCTTTCTATCATGGACAAACTCAGAATTAACAGAAAGGGATTCAACACAAGAGGTTAAAAACTTTATCATTAGGTATTTTATAACTGAACAGATAACCACACATCTGTCACAATTCTGGCAAAATGTCTGCAAAAACTATTGAAATATGATTTTTTTTCCTGAGTGTAGCCAAAACACGAGGGCTGTAACTAGTGATTATTTTAATTATTGGTTATTCCGGCAATCATTTTGTCCATTATTCAATTATAAACCATAAAATGTCAGAAAATTGTGAAAAAGGTTGCTTACCGTTTTCCAAAGCTCATGATTATGTCTTTTTGTGTCCACAACCCAAAGATATTCAGTTTACTGTCAAAGAGGACTAAAGAAATCAGAATATATTAACATTTGAGAAGCTGAAATCAGATAATTTAATATTCTTTTCTTTAAAATGACAAATTAAAAATCAAAATATTGGTGAATAATTCAATAGTCGACAACTAATCAATAAATTGGTAATGACAGACATGTGCCATGTGAGAAACATTTAATTCAGGTTCTGGTCATTTTTCTGAATTTTCACATTTCTCCTGAACTTGTGGATAGACCACAGGTCTGCTGAACTACTCTGCAAGTTGTCCTGTCTTAACCTGTAATCAGTAAACGTGAGAGTAGGAATTTGTTGACATTGGGAAAAGTGTAACTCTCTTGAACATACTTTGGACCAGCTGCAACTCCAACTGCAGACCTATTGAACTAGCAGTGCTTTTTTAAGCAGTAATCAATAAATACAGAGACAGACAGGCTGGCATTGCATTTCAGGAAACTACGGTGCTCAGAGAACAGCTCACGACTCCTTTCTATTCTGATCATGGGAAAGAGAGAGAGTTGGAATTGAAAGAGCAATAGTGAGACAGTAAATGGAAAAGAAGAAACAAAAAGAGAAATAATAAGGATGTAATATTTTGCCACAGTCATACAAAAGCAAGTTCGAGTTGATTTAACACATTCAGTTGTTTAACCTCATTTGGTTGTTCTCTCAAATCGTATCAAAATCTGAATTGGAAAAAGTATGTACTGTCAAAATCTGCAATTTAAAAACAGTTCACATTAAGAGCGGGGACTTTTGTCACAAGAGACCTGACCAATAACAATCATACAAATAATGCTAAAGCAAGAGAAAATAACAGAGTCACATGAAAGGCTGAAAAAAGGCCAAAATGCACTATAGTGAGTAACGAAGCGACAACAGGTCCTGGTGCCAAGCTTTTATCCATTTCAGCAAAACAAAGACCCATCAGCTGCTTATTGAGTACATCTCTAAGCTTAAGTCTCCAAGGGACACCGGCTTGTTCTGTTTAAAAGTCTCAAAGAGGGAGGAGGCCAAATAACATCACTTCTTTCTAATTCACTTGTTCATATGAAAACAGCAAAAATAACTTATGTGACTTATGTGAGATTTCGGGAAGTTACACTATATTTTACATATAGTATGCAAAATCAATTAACATCTACGCAAATGCAACCAATATCCACACAAACAGTCTTTGGATTCTAGATATCACATGTTTTGAATAGCGTTCAGATCGGTCAATTCCAATAGCTACACAATAATACTAAATCACAGAGGACAGGACAGATACAGGACAGAGGTCAGTGCTGTATACAGGTCATAGTTCAGTGCTGTAGATACAGGTCAGAGGTCTGTATGTCTATTTAATTCATATAATAGTAATAATGATATCAATATGAACTATTCTTCCTAAGTTCCAGCAAAGTCCAATAAGTTGACACTAACGCTGTACATACAGGGCAGCAGTCAGTGCTGTAGATACATGTCAGATGTAAGTGTTGTAGTTAGTTGGCTAAATCCGGAGTATTACATTTCATGGGTTCACTTGTGGAGTAAGTTTTATGTCTTCTGTTAAGTAGGTTAAAGGCAATATGTTTGTCTTGACATTGTGAGGCATTGATCGGGGATTTTTTTTTTTCGATCCTCTTCCCTCCTCTGGAAGGAAGCTGAGAAGTTGGACTGTTGTTATGGCGATAAGGGAACCAGTCTTGCCAGGGTGTCTGCGGAAACCGAGCGTAACCATAACAACAACGGAACTCTCCTCCAGAATGCTGCTGTGTTTAAGACCCTCAAGACACACAAACACTCACACACACACACACACACACACACACACACACACACACACACACACACACACACACACACACACACATACGCCCACTGGCTGACTGCCAACTAGAGATGCAGCCCACATCCAAACCAGAACTCAACACACTGAAAGAAAACTGAGAAAGTTTTCCCTGACATATGAACCACAAATTAAAACTTTATGATTTTTATTCTCTTTCAAACTTGGGCTTTCTTTTTTTTTTTTTTTTTTTTACTTCCTCTTCTGTTCAAAAGGAAAAGCCATCTGCTTTGTGCATATAAACTAGATGACAAGTCTCTGCTTAGACACAACCCCAACACGCTTCCCCAAAACCAAAACTACGGGGGGTAAGGGAGAGGGCAGACTAGAGAGAAGAGCAAAGTGCAGACAGCGACAGAGAGAGATCATTATCCAGTATCTTTCAAAGACATTTCCCAGTTACAGTATTTCCAGGATGGAAAAAAAGTGTGTTACAAAATGCTTTAACCTGTCCCAGTTACAGCCAAAATCTGAAGAGTAATATTAGCCAGTTTAACTATTGTGCTGTTGATAAGATGGGTGAATGTCATACACTAGTAGAATTTATATTACAGTAGTGTGCAGATACCCGCCAGGTGTGTCCGTGGGGATATTGGTACAGGGAGTTACAGTGGATGGAAGCAGCAGACTGAGATACGGGGAGGGACGCAGAGAGAGGAAGCATGACAGTGACCAGTGACAGATATTTGGGGATAGAGATTAAAGTCTCAAGTCTAAAGTAAATCTTAGAATAAAAAAGACAGTCCACAGGGGGTTCCTGATGTCAGAGCTTTGTGCAGTCCGGCCAAGTCAACACACGCTAGAAATGTCATAATAGAGAAGATCTTGGACATGAAATTGACACAGAATACACAAAAATCAAGATTACATGCAAGCAAATAAGTAGTAAAACCCTGCATGCACACACACGAGTACAGACTACTTAGATCAAGATGATTTGTGATTTTAAGTGATATGTGTAAATAATGTACTGCTTATCATGGAGAAAAGCAATTAAGGGACACCGTCATGCATCGCTAAGGGGCAGTAATGCTGCTAAAGTCCTGTTGCTCTGCATATAATCCATCTCCAAGCTGTTTGACTTCCGTTTCCATCCCTACTTGTTCAATATTCAGCTTAATTTTCTACAGCAGGGCTGCCTAGGGGTTAATTTCAATTAGGTCCCAGTTATGGATCTGATGCATGATTCACTGTTGGTGGTGCACCATGACCGAATGAGTGAAGAGGTAGGAGACACACAAACACATGCAGTGCAGCGTGGATCGGCTTGTTGCTGCTTGTGGTGAACTTCCCGCCTACATTTGAAAACCCCACAGCCTCTCCATCATGACTTACTGCCAGCATCACCAGAGGAGGAAGAAAGCGGAGTGGAAGCGAGGATCGAATAAGGAATCCTCTCCAGCTAAATCACTGCTTGGCTGGGTGTGTTTCAGCACCACGGACAGCGGCCAGCAGCGCTCAGGCTTCCTCGTACTTTTTATCTGTAAGCATCCTCTCGTCGCGTGCTTACAAATACGACTTACATCCGAAGGAATGATGGAAAAACAGTGTTAGCCACCATCCCCCATTACTAGAGAGCAATACTTGTTATTGTTTGTGTTAAGATGCACAACGCTTCCACTGGCACCCACTTACCCTGAGCATGGCAATATTTAGACCCCAGGACAGCACCAATCAGTGTTTACCAATACCACAATTATCACCTTCATCTTAGCACATCAAGTAATCTGCCTTTCCCTGCAGCAGTTAATTTAATCCAGCAATTAATATTTTGTCTATTAAAAGAAGAAATATGTTCTTTGATAATTATTTACACTATTAGCAGATGGAAGATGGAGGAAAGTCATTTTTTCTTTCAATAATAGTGTTTTTTATTTGTTTGCTTTTTAGCATTTATTGGATAGGACAGCTTAAGACAGGCAGTAAAGGAGGGGGAGCAGAGAGAGGGAAGGACATGGAAGCAAAGGGCCATAGGCTAGAATCGAATCAGAGCTGGGGCACCCCAGTAGCTCACCCATTGCTGTTGCAATAATGGAATATGTGTCCATTCTGGGCTACTGTAGAAAACATAAAGGTTCAACAGACTCAGTAGACGAGGACCCGCTCCCTCTGTGGATAACAACAACTCATTTTAATTGTTATTGTTAGGCGACTACATACTAATGAAAACATACCTATGAATATTATATTCCATTTCTGCCAGTAGATCCTCCTGAATGTTACACACTGGACCTTTAAGTGCAGAATTTACGGGATAAATAATTTATACTGAAGTCTGTTTTGTTTGCGTGTGGTCTGTGCATGTTTGCATACATGTGTTCTAAATGCAGCACTGCCCATGGTGCAACTTTCCTACACAGAGAATAATGCATGAACCAGCTCAGTCAGGCATGGTTAACCTGAGCATTCACATTTGTGCCTGATTACAGCTTGTAAATATGCCAGGATTAACTCAGGAGGCTTTCTTGAACTCTACTTGGGTCTTTATGCCATTTTGTTTTATAATTTTCACAAACAAGATCATTTTTAATAGGAAATTTCCCTTCGACAATCCAGCTTGCTTCCATTAAGACCAATTAATAAACTTCTTATATGCAGAATTATGAAACAGGAATGAAAGACTCAGTGGTTTGCTTTATGAAAGCGTTACCCGCTTAATAGAGAGAGTCACAGCTAATAATTAGCGTGAAACTAGTGCACAAGGCTGGATTCGGATAAATGAGAGCAGTTTAGCTGTTTGTAATTATTTGGTAAGAACCACAGGCTAGAAATGTTTACTCAAATGAAGTTTCCATAGTTGTCTCAGTATTGTTGTTTCCTGAGTTTCTTCTTACTTGTACACACAGACATGCACACATGAATGAACACACTTCACTGAGGCCCACTGCCACACTGAGCATGAGCACTGGGTGTGTGTCTGTTTGGGACTGTGGTGATGACTTCACCCTCCGTTTAGCAGAGTAATCCTCAGCTAGAAACACAACATCACATTATCCTCTCAGCATCTCTCTCGGTCTGTTTATGTCACTGTATCACGATTCTGCCTCCCTCTGCCTTCGTTCAGTCCGCTGTTTCTCTGCCTCTTCACAACCACTGTAACTGTCTGTACGAATGTGATTGATTCACTCAGTTACTCATCTTGTGTGTAACTGAAAAGCATTGCACTGGTTCTCTGTTGGCAGCCATTAATCTGAGTGACCTTTGTCTCTTTCCAACACATTATGCACCAGTTACACAGTGACCTAAATCCTTTGATTATGGACTGGTTTTATACATTGCATTAACATTATATTCTATCGTAGCATATTTTAACTGTCAGCAGTTTCCACTGCAGAGGACTGACCTGGTTAGATTCAAGTGTCTGGGGAAACATGCTGGATCTCTTCCCAATTAGATGTGTTTCTCCTCTGAGAATAGCTTTTATTGTACAGAAGCTATATGATAAAAGCTATAAATCTGGGTCAGTAAACACACTCACAGGAATGTTAAGTTGCTAAATGCCTGACTGTGATTGTTCTACGTTTTCCACGCTCAAATCAAGACAACTTACAGTGACCGAGCAGGTAGGGGTTCAGTTTCCTGGTCAAGGATGCTTCAACCAAGCAAACAGCTGTATAGACACAAACTGGTAGACAGTAATGTAGATTAGAGTTTATATATAAAATAATTCCCAGCAGATATAATCCCATTCATTAAGATAAACCTTAATGGACCCGGGCAAAGTGCTGTTTTCACAGCTACACAGATTTAGAAGGAAAAAAATTGAAGAAGCAGGATGTAATATAAATGTTCTTGACATTCTGATGTAGTAAACTCAGTTTACTTGTTATTAATGCCCGACACACCAAACCAACATCTGGTAGATGGTGTTCCCTTTTCGCCCTGACCGTACCTCTGTGATGAGCTCTGCACAGGAAGTGGTTAAGAAAATGGATGGATCTGTGAAGTTGAATAGAAAGTGAGGCTCCCTATCTTAGAGCTGGTTGATGCATTTTAATGGCTGTAATTATATTTCATTACATTACAGCAGAGTGCCGAAAACAATCGTGTCTGAACTGTATCTGTGAGGAGGGGGTCGCTTGTTTCCCCACGTAACCGAGGGACATGAGAGAATTACTGTATAATACATCACACAAATATCTAAAAAAGAACTAAATTAGCAAAGAGAATCTGTGTGATGTGTGCTTGTTAGCTCATTGCTTTGAGATGTGATTAAAAGGCCAAGCTAGCACCCTGAGGAGCGATGGGGCGGGAGCACGAGCAATCAACTTGATTTGCTGTCAGTTTCCATAGGCAGTGTGAATGCTTCAGCATGTAGGACTCGAGAATTCTTCTCGCCTTAATCGTTTGCCAGTGGGAGAGTCTTTGGAGAAAAGGGAGAACGTAATTCCTTAGAGACGCGCTTCAAGTATGTAAAGCTTTAGGCGGGAGCATCAGCAGGCAGAAACTAAAATAAGTCTTTGCTCTGTTTGAGGAAAAAATATTTTATGGACCATAATATTTGCTTTTAGGGAAGTGCGTAACATCAAGGCAACTGCTTTTTCTCACAGTCATTTAATGGCTTTTAGGCTGGTGTGAAAACAGTCAATTGATTGAATTATATGGATGTAGAGGAGAGGAAACGTTTTCCAGTCTTGAATGGACTGCACTACACTTATGGAGCACCTTTCTAGTCTTTCAACCACTCAAAGTGCTTTACACTACACGTCACATTCACACACAGATGGCACAGCATCACAAACAATTAAAAAAGACTAATACATAGCAGCATGATCTACATGTGTTGCCATATATTGATCATAAACAGAAGCACACTGCAAGATATAGACAGAAAGTGAATATATTATTAATATGTCATAAGGAAAATCCTCCTTCGGATTAACTCAGAAATGGTTGCCATGTCTTGTAGAATTTCTGAATGGAGCATAAAATCAAGATTTAAACTACAAATGTTAGACTGTGGGACTCGACAGCTGCTCAGGTCTCTGCAAAACAAGGCCCAATCCACTCAAGTCACTCATCTACACAAAATGTGTCATTGTTGTGTGACTCATTTTCCCATGTGAGAAGAAGGGGGCCCCAGTGATAAGGCATTACAGATGTTTCACCTCACCAGTGATATGGTGTCTTTTGTAGTTTGTTTTTAAAATCATATATCGGATGTGTTATGAAAAAAATATATTTTTTCTTTTTAGGCCATATCACAGCCTTAACTTCATGTTGTCCTTTTGGCAGCTCAACACAGGTCGCCACATGGTCACGTCTTAGAATATGACACACCCACTTTGGTTCCCAAGGAAATGTTCAGAGCGGTTCAAAACTAGGTGTGTGAACTGGAACGGAGCTGGACCCAAATGCAAGACAGCACAGGCAGCAGGATGACTTTGGTGATTTAATACAACTTACTGGGAGGTACAGGTACAGGTACAGGTGGGTAGACTTATACTAGTGCAAAGCAAAAGTAAAAAAAGAGGCAACAAAAAGGGGAAAAAAAACAACCAGGAACAAGGTAACCAGGCTGCACGGACACTGAAATAAGGGCACACAGAGACTCAATACATAAGTGAGCAGAAGCAGCACGAAAGATAGGTGAGAATAATCAGGGCGGGGCAAATAATCAAAACTAGAGGGAAAACAAATAAAGACAGGAAGTGAACTTTTAACAAGACACAAGAAGAATTACAAAATAAAACAGGAAACAACCCAAACCATGATACTGTGATTATTACCCAGCCATGTGGACAGTGACCCCAGTTATAGTTTTCTGCCAAAATCCAAACTTTACCTGCATTTAGTGTTGTTCATTAATTCACAAATTATGTGCTTTGCAAGAAAAGTGCATTGTTAATTCACATTAGGATGTTCACCCTATTAGGATAATCAGGGTAATTATTTAAATGGCGGAGCGTAACATGAAGATGCATCTAAATAAGTCAAAATAAGAGCAAGACTTTTTGAGAGTCACCCGAGATTTGACATTTGACAAATGGAGAAAGCTTGACCCAAAGACAGGAGAAATAAATGACTTCTAAGAAAGGTCATTAAAGTGTGTTTAGAGATGTCTGGCAGGTCGCTCCATCATCCAGGAGGAGCCCTGATCAAGAGGCAACACGCAGCTTCTCCTACTGGATCTCTCCAAATGCAAAGACACAACAGTGACGGATGAGCAAGCAGCGGCAGCAAAATGAAAAGCCGGTTCAGAATAAATAGGTCAGGAAGGAAAAAAAGTGAGAACAGACGAGGAATAAAAAAACAAAGAAAACAAAAGATGCAGCGATTGACATAAGAAGGACATCCTGAACGCATCTGTCACTTTCCCTGTGACCCAGTTTTATCGCTGTGCACGCTGGTGTGGGTGTGAGAAATGTGCTGTGGCGTGTGTGTGTGTGTCATATATATCAGTGTTACAGTTGGCCTGTCCACTGGTGTGTGTTGTGTGTGTGTGTGTGTGTGTGTGTGTGTGTGTGTGTGTATTTGTGTCAGTTTTGTCAATTTGGGTGTGTTTGTGCTGACCTTCACTGACCTGGCCAACAAGAAGAATCCAATCTGTGGCAAACCCTGTCATGTGTGTGTGTGTGTGTGTGTGTGTGTGTGTGTGTGTGTGTGTGTGTGTGTGTGTGTCTTTTCTGTTATTATCTGGAGGAAGTTTTCAGTCCCGTGAGTTTGAATATCTCAAAAACCTGATTCCAGTTTTGACATCTGGTAGAAATTTTGTGGGCTTGGGCCAAGGAACAAGGTCCAGGGGCAATCTGAGTCAACTTGTAATATGAATGTTGCTGCACTTTGCTTTGATTTACAAACTTACATAACATATGTCAATGAAAAAGCATTACTGTGGCTACTCAAAATTCCCCCCTCTGGCAGGTGCATTTCGTGAAGACTGTCTGGGATGTCTGCTTATTTGTCCATCTGTCTCTCACTGTGCATGTCTGTCTGTCGGTGTGTGTGTGTGTGTGTGTGTGTGTGTGTGTGTGTGTGTGTGTGTGTGTGTGTGTTCTGCGTTGTCTGTGAGTGTGAGAACTGAGTGCTATGCTGTGCAGCCCTGGGGGAGGTGAAGCCACATTCAGGAACCTCTATGGGCGCCACAAAGCTGCATTCATCCAACTGAATAGCTGTTTTCTACAACCAGGCACTAGTCATCCCAACTCCATTGGAACGCCTCTATGAGTTACCACTCTCCCTGCCTTGGTATGCAAAGCCTTATCCAGCAGAAACACAAATGGTTGGATTAACAAAAGGCACAAAACACACTTACATGAAAACACTGAAGGGATACGTGACTCTCCAGTTTCAAAGGACTGGGTTTTTGAGGATTTCTCAACCCTTATTCTCATCCTTTTTTTTTAATATGAGATTAAGGATTTCCTGTTTTCTTTCATCTTTTGTGTGTACCTGCTCAGTCATTACTTGACTTCCATATGCCAAAGATAATTTACTGTCATTGTGAAGACAAAGCAGCATCTTTTTCAAACAGCAGCAATTTGCATATGACATGCAGCTGAATGGATGGTTGAGAATAACATGCTAAAGTCTCAGCAAGTCACAGCTGGTTCCACGAACGAGACGCTCAGTGGAAAACTCCCCCTTTAGATCATTTTACAGTATCAAAGATCACGATTTTGTCAGATTTAATGAAAAACAGACGTTGCTTTCTGACCGTGTGTGTGTGCTTTCTCTTCTCCTACTTAAGGTATATTGGGGTCTTACAATTCCCAGAATTCCTTTTGCTAGCCCCTGCAGAGTGGACAGGAAGCATAAAGCTTTTTTAAAAGGAAAGTGGACGAGATCAGATAAAAGATAAGTTTCTTCAGTGTGTGGGCGTGACTGTGATGATCTGGGAACTCTTTTACAGTCGTCACCATCCTGCAGAGTGAAGAGCAAAGAAATGCATCACTCTTCAGGTGAACACTTACTGTTCAAAGTGATAAAGTCCACTAAGGTCAATATTTACAGGTGCCTTCCCACACCGTAGCACTGTCAGACTACTGTGGCGTGGTATCATGGCTGCCGGGCGTGCACTGTGAAACCGTGTAAGCTGTGATGCAATTCTGATTTTGATGTCAAAAGGCTGCTAGCAGAGTAAATCAAGAAGCCTCAGCATGCAGCCACAGCTGGAGTCTAATGAAGGAATCAAGCAGCAGGAAAAAAAAGAACACAACCTCTCATTCAAATTCAGGTAATGTCTCTTTCCAATTAACAGAGTGCCGGAGTCATGATTCCCTACATTGACTTCCTGTCAGCAGAGCCCCTGCTCACTCCCGCTGCAGATACTGGTGTAGAGTTTTGCCTGATCGGTCACTTGGAAAGGCCCGGGCAGCTGTCAATCGATAGCCCTGACTGTCGGAGGGGTGGCTGGGGGGAGGGTCTGGCACCTCGTTTTAAATCTTTATGCTAATGTTGTTGGAGTGTGTGTTTTTCACGCCATGCTGCCACTGCACAGACAGTCTCAGAGGCCTATCAGAAAGTGTTGGATAGTTAATGAGAGAGAGTTCATTAAAGACTCAAATCTAAAATCAGCTGGAGGTGGTTGGTAAAAGAACTGCTTCAAAATCTGATGGCTGCAAGATGATTGGTTAACGGTAGATCTGATGTAATCTGATTGGTTGAATAAGGTTGGACAGGAAGTACACTCTGTGGCCACTTTGTGTTCTGCCATAAATTCTACCTTTACAGAGATTATAATGTTCAGTTATGATTGACAACTGAGAGTTTAACTGTGTGTTATTGTTGTAGTTTGCAGTAACGGACTATTACTGACTGTTTGGTCCAGCACATTAACAAACACAAGAATATTGTGAACACATTTCAACATAAGTACACAACTACTAACGGCTACCTCAGTAATAAACATATAGCTGCATTAACACTAGTGGTTGACCGATGTGGGTTTTTCAAAGGCTGATGCAGATATTTCCTGACAGGTCTGATGATGACCGATCTATGATGCCGATATCAGAACAAAGACAAGTTGTGTATCATTCTTTTCTGTTCTACAGGAAATGCAGGCGTGTGTTTACAGCAGGATGCAGGAGTGTTACAGTACAGGGCCTGAAACCACGTTTTTCACCACCTTCCCATAACTCACAAAGAGGAGCATTACGGTCGTTCCACAGCAGACACACTGACGAGGCCGCCTGCAGATGTGTCTGAATCTCGCATTTTGGTTATCTCAAAATGCCAGATAATCGGTCCAATGAATCAGTCTATCACCAATTAACACCTCTCAGAAACTGGCCATTATAAGCATTGTAAAGGTCAGATATGGCAGATGTTGCACTGGATTGCATTACATTGCATGGGTGTATCTAATAATGTAGCCAGGGAGTGTATATACTTATGACTCAGGATGCACCAAGTGGGTATTGACCTGATCATCAGCTGATTTGGCAACATATCCTGTTACTTAACATAACAATGATCCAACGAGTTCCACAGTGTTCTATATAGATTTTAAATTTGGGAAAAAGAGAGTAGTGGTATAGAAACCAGAATATATTGACACCTTGTGATGAGAAGAATCAGAATCTGTGTCAGTCTCGTTGTTATAACTGAACTTTTACTAAGCTCCACTAACAACAGCACAAAACAGAAATGCAACATGCATGCTACAGATGCAACAAAGTGCAGAACAGGCAAATGCAGTACAAAACAAAAGGAGGATGGATACAGAGGCAGTCAGCAGTGTGTAGCAGGGACTGTGTGCAGTAATAGATACAAGAGGGGTGGGGTGAGACTCAGAGAGAGAATAATTGAACAGTGGATCATTGGCTAATGGCTCCTAAACCACCAACTCTCATCTAAAAACATTCACTCTCATTATACTGCAATATAATACTGCTTGATAAATCACTGCTGCCCCGCAGTAGAGTCACCTGCACTGTCCATTAACACAGACCTAATACACACTGTTCTTTCCCATCATCGCAACAGTTTCACTTCACTCATACTGTTTCTATATTCACACCCTTATTTCAACAAGCCCTCCCCCTCAATCTGCACCGCTTATATTTATGAGGGAAAGCCTTCTGTAAGACTCTATAATGCTGAGATACCATAAGAGACAGACCATCTCATAAACACACACAGGGAGTCAGTGACACCACAGACAGTACATGACTCCATAAACTACCATAATGTCACAAAAATGCCCTGGGGGGCTCCAGTAGCACAGACACATGTCTCAAAGGGAATACTTAAAGATTATATGAGAACACTGATGACACAGCATAGAAAAAACACCATAAAGTGCTTTAAAGAGATCCACAGAGCCAAAGGCATGCCTTTAGAAGTGTTGCAGAGGAGGAAGACTAGGATCTCTTCATAATTTACCACATTAGCACAGGGAATCTCAATTTAATGTTTTAATGAGCAGAAAAAATGAGCAAACATGAACTAACATCCGCTGGGTTTGACAGCCTCTCTCAGCGTTAGGATCGTGTGCATCCAAACACACCTACAGCGAGTTAAACCCCGATCCACTCACCCACTCCTATCTTCTCGTCCTCCGTCGGCGTCCACATGATGTCCCGGTGTGCAAAGAGCAAAATCCCCAAGAAAGTATAATCACCCGATGCGCCGCTTCATGGGAATCCTACAGAGGTATCACCGGAGAGGGGGGGGGAGACACAGCGCGGGGGGAGGAGAGGAAAAGTTTACTTCAAATGTTCAAGAAGGGGGAGAAATAATCTCTCTTCAGGTGTCGACGTCGGATAGGCTGAAGTTGCTTTAAATGATGAGGGAATGATGCACTGGTTCATATCATTGTCAGGTTTGGTGTGACGCATGGCGCAATGTGTTTGTCCATCTCTGCTGGTAG
Organism: Dicentrarchus labrax; assembly: GCF_905237075.1. NCBI lineage: Eukaryota > Metazoa > Chordata > Actinopteri > Moronidae > Dicentrarchus > Dicentrarchus labrax. Next base: position 34,588,655 of record NW_026136711.1, read on the forward strand.
CTACTGCGCTCTACCGGGACAGCCAGCCGGTAAAACCCTCATCCACAACGACAGCAGGGACTCTGTAAAGATGTCTCACAGCGACAGGGGTCTGCTGTTTCCACAGGGAGTGGATATTTAAAAAGTACTATGAGGTCAGGGCAGTGGGCAGCAGGCTACTGTACCACCACTGCTGTGAATCCCCCAGCCACTGTGGTGCTGTGGGGTATTTAATAAATACAGTGTAAGTGTGTGTCAGACAGTGAGGATGTTATCAGAGTAAAGAGAGCGCTCAACACTCCCAGTCCATACTGGAAAATCAGAAAACCATCGTGTTTCCGTCCAGTTTAGCCCAGCAGTCTCTTGCCTTGCAGGGATCCCCTTCAGTGCGGCATCTCTCCGACTCCCCGGCTCCCGCTATGTTGTTGTTGTTGTTGTTGTTGTTATTTTCTTATTTAGACGTACGCACGCATTTTCTCCCGCTGTGCCGTGTTCGCCCGTTGCAGCTGTCAAACTTGTTGTGTGCAGTAGAGGAAGAATAAGAGAGTCCGGTCCGCTCGGTGCTCGGGGTCGCTGTGAACCGACCGGCGGAGAGAGTCGTGCGCAGCCAGCAGCGGGGAAGCCTACATCAGTTTAAAGAGGATCAGACGAATGAAAAGCCTACAGATAGAGAGAGAGTGGGTTGCACGGCCGAGAGAGGGAGATCAGTGTGTGTGTGTGTGTGTGTGTGTGTGTGTGTGTGTGTGTGTGTGTGTGTGTGTGTGTGTGTGTGTGAGCGCTGGGAGATCGGTAAAGGTTATCATTGGTGACATGAGTCAGAAAATGGCACATACAGTTAATGTTCAGGGACAGCAGAGTGGACCGGACCGATGCGTGCGCACACACAGACGCACTGGCGACCGTACACGAGGAGAAACACAGAGACATAAACACAGTGGGTACATACAGGAGCAAATGTTCAACATATAAACACACACACACACACACACACCACACTGTACAGAGCCATATGATCTCCAACACACACACACACACACACACACACACACACACACACACACACACTGTACAGAGCCATATGATCTCCAACCACACACACACACACACACACACACACACACAACCTCAGGCTGCATGACTCATCACCACTCCACCACAGTGACATAATTCCTGTCATGTTGTGGGTGAGAGTGATTTACAGTAGTCTACAGATGACTGTGTGTTCATATACATGCCGGAACGGGACACATTGTGTGTGCGTATTGCGCCACCGTGTGTGTGTTCTTGGGCAGCACACTGTTTGACACGCAGAGATATTATTGTCACGGACTGTTTCATTGGTTCATAAGGTAACCATGGTGATCTCCAGAGAACCTCATGAAGTCGGGTCATTATAAAAGATAAAAATACTTTGTAGATGAAAAGAAGCTTTCTTCTTTGTGTTTGTTAATGTGAGCTTTCTCTTACTGCTCTACAGAGGCAGCATCCACACAGGAGGAAGAGTTCAGATCATATTCAAAGTATAGAAGTCCTGCATTAAACATGTTACTGAAGTAAAAGTATATTATAATCAGGAAAATGTCCCCTGTGACTGTTAAACTGTAATTAATTATATCGTTGGATTATTATTTTTACTGTTCACTGTAAAAAAAAACCTCATAATTTCAAGGAAAATGTTTTGTCTCACTAAATGTTTAAGTTTTAAGGAAAAGAGTTAGAAGTTAGTCAGTTCAAAATAAACCTAAAACGTTTTGCCGTACTTCAGAAACTGTTCAGGTTGAGCTGTTTTTTTAAAAGAAATATTTGCATTTGAAAATATAAAATTATTTATTTTTCACTTTCACAATTTTTGAAATATATTTTTTTGTTAATAACATTTTTTTTCTGGAGGTTAGTTTAACTTTAACTGAAAAGTCTGATAGGATGTTGATTGTGGCGACCCCCTGTGGACAAACGTGGTAGTGTTTCTAAGAACTCATTTCAAGTAGAAACAGGAAGTGATGGTAGACAGATGTAGAGTTTGTAGCAGTGTGCTGTCGCTACGTCACCAGCTAACCAGCTGCTCCAATAACAAAGAACCACATGAGGAAGAAAAGACAACTTGGTAACTGTAATTGGAAAACTCTTCTTTACTTCACCAGCATGAAACTTCCAGTTCAATATTAAACGCACAATCTTCTGCTCCCATTAGGGCAGTGTGTATCCTCACTATGTGTAATGACAGTCAGCATCAATAATACACATTCAGACAGAATATATTACAGTGAACAAACAACAACAAGGCACATTGAAGCAACAGAGAAGATGGCTGACAACTCTTAATAAAATAAAATATATACAGTGCACAATATTGCAAGAAGATTCAAAGAACCATCACACATTGCGTCTAGAAGATTTGTGTTTGACACAATGGTGAAAAAAAGTAGTAAATACTTTTCTGTAACAATATAATAAGCATGGATTGAAAAATGATTCACACAAGCAATACAATATTTCCAACAAGCTGCAGTTCAGTTAAACGTTAAAGAGAAAAATCTTATGTTTCCATCTCTTCTCATCTGGACTCTGTCCGTCCTCTTGATTCGATCTCTTCTCACAAGCATTTCACAAGCTTCCTTTGAGTCGTAGTATTTAAGTTTGTGCTTTTGTTTTAGGGCACAACGTAGTTCATCTACAAGTTACATTACATACATTCAGGGATCTGCTGTTCTGACAGGTCACCTGATTATTTAGTGTACCTGTCCTTTTTAAACCCTGAGCTTTGAGAACTGAACATTTGAATTAAATACAATCAATATGATCTTTAAAGAAACTTCTCAAAGTCGGTTTTATCAGGTTTATTTATCAGTGTTTACTTCCTCAGGGGAAAGGAGCCTTACAACCACTACCAACCACACAATAAAAGAAAATCACAAGTACTTTAACAATGAAAAAATGCCTTTTTAATAACAAACTAATGACTCTTGGGTAATAACAAACTAATGACTCTTGGGTAATAACAAATGCCTCTTCAAATGATAAAAAATGGGTGAGGGGGTTTTAATGAAAATAAACAATAAACATAAATAAGCCTGCAGCAAAAACTCGCGCACAAATTACACTAAAGTCATCACACTTTGATGGGGGGGGGGGGATCACCAAGATGCTCTCAGTCAGTGTTGAGGAGTCAGTCCCCACACCCTGTGCAACAGCAGTGAATCAGCTTCTAATCAGCCCTGAGGATCGTTGTCAATGAGCCAAAATGAATGGGAAAAGGGAAAATTAACACAGAACAGGTTGTAGATTAAGTGGCGTCATTGCAGAACCGTTATTAGAACCTGCAGAAAGAAAGAGAAAGTATATATTACATAAAGGCAGCTTTTAAGTGACACAGAATAGATTTTTGTGATTGATGCCGCCTCCCAAAAATATTTAAATGTTTGTATCATTTTTCTCATAGTCTCAGTGTATCTGTTATGTTGATGTCTGCACATTATGGATATGTTGATACATTATATAAACTTACCTTCATTACGACGTATTATGATGCGCTTTGTGGCCACAAGCAAAGCCAGAACTGCAGAAAGAGTTAAAACTCCCAAAACCCATCCACCAAACAATGATCCCATGAGCACCTCCAACAGTTTCTCTGAAATACATCACAAATAAAGGACAACACTGCCGTGGTCAGTCAGTTTAACAAACACTTTGTGCTTGGTGTGTATTTGACAGTTCTAACTTAAATACATCGATCCCATGTTCCGCCACTACAGCATCTGATGGAAAGCTAGATATTTTTGATTTTAAACCTATTTCAGTAGCTCAAGTGTTTAAATAAATCTATGAAAGACATTGACCACAAAAAGTCTGTAGTTCCTGACAATCTGGATCCCCACCTTCTAAAGATAGCGGCAGATTTAATGCTGAGCCCATTACTCGTATTTTTGAGTCTTCTTTTCAACCCAATACCTAAAATTTAGAAAGCTGCCTAAATTCTCCCCTTACTTAAAGGTGGAGTCTCCTCAGAACAATTACTGTCCATTTTCCAAATCCTCCTAGGCAAGATAATTGAATCCTGGTAAATTTTAAGTTAAAAGTCAGTTAAAACAGTTTTTAGTTGATAACCACATTTTAAGTGATTTTCAGTCTGGACTTAGAACTGGCCACAGTTACTGCTGCTATGGTTGTGACAAATTACCTCATTGGTCACAACCACCTTGGAGAGCATTGCACTGCATTATTTGTGGATCTATCCAAGGCTTTTGATCCAGTGCATCACGGATTGGAAGCTTAGGAATGCTGGTTTGAGTACTAAGGCTGTTAAATGGTTCAGAAATTATTTTGCAGATTGAGCTCAGTGTGTCCAGGCAGAGGGCCATATATCAGATTTTCTTGAGATAGCTAAAGGTGTCCCCCAGGGTTCCATTTTGGGACCTATTTATTTTTCAAGCAAAAATACACTTTTATGCTGATGACATCATTTATACACATGCTCCCTCCATAGCAAAGCAAGAGCTTCAGCCTTCACTTCATTTACAAACTTCTCTGCTGAGTGTAAAATTGGTTTTAAATGCTCAAAAGACAGAGTTCATAGTCTTCTCTAAAGCTCGCTTACAGTTGCTTGATGATTTTACTATTTTCTTGAGAAGCCATTGTATTTGAATTTGTGTTTTATTGTGGTTTAATTGTGGATCTTTCTCCATATTATGTTTTATATGTTGTATTTTAATAAATTGTGATTTTGCACGGCAGCTTTCTTGGCCAGGTTTCTCTTGTAAAAGAGATTTTTGATCTCAACAGGACTTCCTGTTCATCTACAGCACACTGGACATAGATGCAACAACAATTAAAGGGGTCTAAAAACTCATGAATAATGAAAATGAATTGATGAAACCACCAACAAAGAAATCTCACCACTGACATACACGTAGGTCTCAGAATGAGTCTGATGATCAATTTCCTCCTGTGTGACTACACAACGGTAGCGGTCGGTCTTGGTCACAGTGGTGAGGAGGGTAATGTAGTAACATCCTCCTCTGTATGAGAGAATTGTCTCCTTAGCAGGAAGGATGTTTCCGGCACTGTCCACCCACTTTATTTTAGGTTTAGGAGAAGCACGTTGAACCTCACACTGCAGCTGTGCCATGTACTCTGTGGCATTAAGTGTCCTGGTATACGGCTTTGGAGCTGCTCCTGTAAATAAAACAATATAAAGAAAAGCTAATAATGTCATAATGGGATGTTGCTGTGTTCATGTCTTCCCTGACTGTGGATGTGGAATACATTGTGTTTAAGGGAAAAGCACAGACAGAAACAGAAAAGCACTATGTGAGCTTTAACTTAACACTCCAGCATTGTATGATAGAATGTGAGAAACAGTTTTACATCTTTTGAGAAATTTCGTAATTATTGACGACTGAAAGTATCTATTTCTGACGTAAGTCTGGACACTAAGAGTTTCTTAAAATACGTTTTGTTGTAGATCTATAAAAATCCATTCAAACTGGCTTCTCCAGATTTCCTTTTATACATTTTTAAATTCCAGCTAATCAACATTTAAATTGAATATTTAATCAATAGTCAATGTCAATCCACTGCTTTCCAACATGCATTACAGAGCTGTAAATAAATATTGACTGAGAGAATAGATAATAATTGTCTTGTTTTAAAATGATGTGCATCACGGCCATAAAGCACAGTTATTAAACACTGCTGTCTGAGAATAATGACACATAATCCATTCATCCTCCCATCAAGGTTGCAAACACTGAAACCCGCTTTGACATGAGGGAAGGTGGGGCCATTGCGTAATTTGTGTGGCCCTATGCAAGTGGCGTTGAAAGTGTATAGGGTGGACTGTAGCACACTGTACAGAAGTCATCACTCACCTGCGATTTCTCCTGATCTGTCTTTAAGGACAGGATCTGAAAGACAAAGAAGAACTTTAATTTTTGTCCAGGACTGGAGGCAAAGAAGTAAGCATAGACAGAGGCTAAGTCCCCACATAATGTACAGACATCAGACAGACAGAAGAAGACAGAAGATCTTGCAGGCAGACAGAAGGACAACTTGTGTGGTATTAATTACAGCTGCTTATAGGAGAAGAAAAGAGGAGACAAATATGTCTGGTCTATTATTTTATTATATATTATTATATTGATACTAAGAGCATTGCAGCCTGAAACTACAGCAGCTAAGGATGCAGTTTCTTGATTTGGTCTGAGGGGGGACACAGTGTCTTGCTAGACTGCGAAAGTGGAAAAATGGTTCATAACAACAACGAAATTCTACTCCAAGGAGCAAAACACCTCCACCGATTTGCACAACATTACACACAATGTCTGCTTCACCCTTTTTGCAAAACATTACACACAGTGATTTGTAAAACTCTACACACATTTTCACACCTTAGACACAGATAAGGATTGTGAGGTTACTTCCTTGTCATTACAAAGCCCCGGATTGCCAATGACCACACTAATGAACAAATTGGATAATCACATCCACCAGGTGTGGAAGCACACATGTGCTAATTTAAAAAACGCAGCACTCAGCCAGACGGAGAGATGATGAATAGTTACAGTATTCTTGTTGCTTTTACAGTAGTTTTTCTTCAGAGTCAAAGTGTATGTACTTCATGCAGTAATTTTTATTTGTCTACAGATTTTATTTGTTTCATTGATTTCATTGTTGGTTGATTACTGTAACTGATTATGGTAAGAAATACTGTAAGGATGGAAATAAATACTTGAAATATTTAGTCTGCAGCATCAGTGTTGTGCAGTGCTTGGTAAGTTTATAGTAGGCCTATTTGTGTACATTCTCCCTATATCTCAAACTAATCAGGAAGAATGTTGTGGGTTTGTCACTATTTTTTTTGACATCTAAATTATCCCTTACATAACAAAGTCTGGCCAAAAATCTCGCACATGCTATTTCCTAAAATTAGTTTTTTTACAAATGTGTTTTTTATTTATCACAGCAGTGTGAAACTGGCTGCAATAGTGTCTGATCATTGAGGACTGTGTTGGTTAAATGAAAACTAATAGCATTTTCACAAATATGTGTATATGTTTTGACTGAAGTGTGTCATTTTGCAAACAATCAAGGAATTATGCAAATTGAGTGTGGTGTTAATTGTGATTATATTTTGAAAAAAAGAACCAGTTTTTCAAAATTGCGTGTAAACAATTGAAAAAAACTGTAAGATATTAACTGTTAAATGAAAATACTCACCAACAACAAGCTCAATGTAGAAGGTTTGTTTTGGTTGAATCTTTGGAAAATCACAGGTGTAATTTCCACTGTCAGCTATCGTTGTATTTCTGATCTTTATGGAGGCGTTGCCGTTCTTCAGTTGATCAGAAAAATGTGAGACTCGATGTTTGAACTGCTCATCTTGACCTGGACAGCCGTAATTGGAAGGATCACCTGCATCATACACGAACACCTCCTTCCTCCTCTGACCATCTTTCTTCCAGTCAAAGAGCTTATATACAATGTTCTCCTTTGAGCTGAGAGAACAGGGTAGAATAACATCACTGTCTTCTTCCACAACCACTCTGACCACAGCTGGACCTGAAAGATGAAACATATTTCATATTACTGTCCTTTCTTTCAGTTCAGCGACGCACTGGCCCGTTGCTTCTACCCTGCAGTAGAGACCCTGGTGCACTGTGGGATTTTATAACTGACCTTTATGAGCAGGACACGCACTTTTACTTTGTCAACTGTTTGGAAATCTGATGTAGAGGAGGTTGGACTGCCGTCTATAGGAAGTATGGAGTATGAAATAACTTAATGCAGTGGTTCCCAAAACTGTGTGAAAACTGTACAATGAACCCAAATACTAGTGAACTATTTGTAACTGTAACTGCAAGAAGTTTGTGTAAAACGCGTTTGAACAAATAATGTGCAAATGATTTCCTGTTTAGGGAGCTCGTTTTCAGTATTATGTATTTCTTTTTATAATTTTCAACAATCATTCATACTTAACTTCTTTTTTTGGTGAATTCTGTGTTTTATTGTCCCTGCTGCTTGGCCAATGTTCTATTAGACATTTTACTTTACACACTACACATTTACTTTTCTTAAGGGAACCAGATGCTAAGATATAGGTCTACTGTGTATATTTTTAATGTTTTGTAGCATGCCTTAAAATCAAGAAAGCCTCGGGACCCCCAATGAAGCTTTGGCGACCCAGAGTGGTGGTCCGGACGTCCAGGTTGGGAACCACTGATGTGTAAGGTTTGCCAAATTTACAAGAAGGCCCAAATAATTAACAATAAATTGTAGATAATGCTGCACAAAGTTTATAAAGTTTCTCCTCACTCAGTAACTCCCAAAATTGTCTGGTGATATTGCCGTTAGTTCAGTGGTCAAATCAGTTGAAACAGTGTTCACCAACACCTGCTGCTTATCTCTGCAGGTAAAACAGCCCTAGCACGTGATTTGCTAAATAAACATTGTGTTTCTGAGTACTTACAGGATGTCAGTTCAATAGGTGGTCATTGTATGTGGCAGAGGCAGTCATATGGACACACAGCTCCATATTAACATCAAAACAACATAGAGATATAATCTTTCTTTCTTACCGTTTTCATGTCCAAGAATTATTCCAGACAGCAGACAGAGACACATGTTCATAAACAGAGTGGTGAGCTTCATCTTTCTTAGTTCTTCTGAAGAAACCTTAACAGGTCTAATATCAACTGTTAGATCACAATTCAGTGTTAATAACTGAGATATTTGAGGTTAAATGTCCCCAATAAACTGGTTGCAGACAGCTGTTCCACACCTGTACAAGGAAAACAAATCCCATTGGATACTTAAAGACAGGATTTAACAAAGACAAGCCCCCGGAAGAAACTTAAAGTGCAATTCTTCAGAATAAAAGCATAATGTCATGAATGTTGTTGGAAGCTTTTAACCAGCATAGATGATCATTTTACAGGTTTAGGACTGTTGTGTTATGTTTGATATGTTCACTCTTTCATTAACTGTCCATCAGTCAGTGTAAGCAGGTCCTGATGGGACAGGCTCCAGCATCCTTCAACCCTGGATGGGAAAACAGAAAGAAGACTGGATGGTGGATCATTTTGTGCTATTTTAAACATCAGACTGCTCTTTTTTATTGTGATTGCAAAAAAGGCTGAAGAACCAACACCCATTTCATTATTTACAACTGGCTTTTTCTACTTTGACATTTTGAAATGTCTTTCTGGCTTATTGAAAAATGTTTACACTAAAGGGTACACAACAGGGTTTATATTGGATTAAAGAGACACAGTG